>NW_024467004.1:0-22603 GCF_017591425.1 Ochotona curzoniae
AGAAACCAGAGCCTGGATACTGCCCTCTGACAGAGTAGCAGTGCCTTACTCTGACAGCCCTGAGCCCAACCAGCCTGGCTGGCACTTTGAGCAGCCAGCAGGTGCCACCTTGTCCCTCAGGAGTAAGGACTACTGTGGTGGGCATTCACTCAGTCGCAGAGGGGCGGGACTTCATCACTGTTCCCCAGTTACTGAGGGCAGAGGGACAGTGATTAGTGGGGAGGCACACCAGCTGGTGCACAAGCTTTGTGTTTAGGGCCTCCCACCATCCCCCTTCGTGTCACCTCCCCATCACCCCTCCCAAGCAGCAGAGTGTTCGCCAGCCTCCTAACCACAAACCCAAGATCAGAGTGCCTGGTTTGAGTCCCCACTCCACTTCCAATCTAGCTTTCTGCTGGAAGTCAGCAGCATCAACCTAGGTAGCAGGTGCCTTCCACCTACACGATAGACCCAGATGGAGCTCCTGGCCCAGAGCTGGCTTTTGGGGACAAGTGGGATGCGAACCAGTGGAGGGAAGATCTCTGTGTTGCTGTATCTCTGCCTTTCAAATACAAATAAATGGTTTTTAAAAATGTATTAAAAATAAGAGCCAAGCTGCACACCTACCAGGCATGAACCTTTCTGAGTGTATTGTGCCTAGACCCCAAATCAAACAAATGCTGAACATCTGGGAAAGACGCAAGTAGATTAAGTGCCCTGGAGAATCAGAGATCAGAGCAAGATAGAGAAATATTACTCCCTTTATGCTGCTGACAGTCACTGGGAGAAGACTGAGTAGGGGTTTCGGGGCCACTCTGTGACACCACCAGGGAGAAGTTTCCCAAAACACTCGATAGAGTGGCAGACCTAGAGGGGTCATCTCCTCCACCTGTCTGGTTCCTGGACAAGGAAGCCGAGGCTGAGAACGGGGAAGACTCCATCTCTGGCCGGCAGATATCTGCCACCTGGACATTCTTCACCTTCTTGCCCACCGAGATAAGGACTCGAGTGAGTGGATCAAACCCTCCAAAGGGTTAGAAGAGCCCGTCTGGGTCTTCTGTCACTTCCTGGGTAGGGGGAAACTCACCAACGCATGCCCTACTAGGTACCATGAAGCACCTGGTGCCTCGTTGGTGCCCGCCTTTTCTGCCTTTGATGCATGATGCCTCAATTCCCTGCTTGATTGCTTTCAGCAGTCTGAATCAGTGCACACTCACAAAGGGCAGGGAACTCTAGGAATCATTAGTGCAGACAGTTACTGGCCCAGTCACTGGGGCTCCCTGCCCCCCACATCCCACCTCCCTCTGCTGGCTGAGAGGACCAAGAGCCAGCAACTGGGTGAGTGCTGCGGCTCTGCTTCTCTCTGCACAGTTCTGCAGGAAACAGGAGCGCTTGTTGGGAATTCTGCCACTCAGGGACAGACATGTCACAGTCTGGAAGGTCCCAGAATGTTCTCCATGCATACCCTCAGTTGTGTTTAGCCAGCCTTTTCTGTTTTCTGCACTTTCAGCTTTCCCGCTGCTGCCCCACCACACCATACTCACCCTTGGTGAGGTCAAATCCCATCAGCCTTTCAGAGCCCCCCCCCCCCCAAGCCTGCTCTCAGCCTTTGCCCTTCTGGGGGATGTCTGACCATTTTCCGGGCACATGGCAGAAGCCATGAGCACCTGCCAACAGATGCGCATCTCCCCTCTTTCCAGAAGGGCACCCCTGAACTACATTTCCCAGCTCTCCCTGTGCCTGAGTTCTGCCCAATATTAGATGAATACGGTGGGCAGGGACCCCCACCTGGTGCACAGGCATTGCTGTGGCTGGCTATGGTGTAGGAGTCCCCAAAGGGCTTGAGTGCTAAAATTCAGCCCCACTGTGAGAAAGCAGGAGGGTAGCAGCTTGATCAGCCGTGGGCAGGGGCTCATGGTGGAGGTTAGAGCAGAGAGAGTGCAGGTGAGAGCAGAGAGAGTGCAGGTGCAAGCGTACACACACACACACACACACACACACACACACACACACACACACACACACACACACACTATGTTTTGCCATGTGATGCCCCCAGTGGCACCTAGGGACTTCTCCAGGGAAACCAGAACCAGACACCTGTCCCAGCTACTTCACCATAGTACCTCCTATGGGACCAGCCTTCCTCTCTCTGAATGGGAGAGATGTGACAGGCTCTGAGGAAGGGCCAAGCTCCTGATGGAAAAAGCTTGGGTCCCTGGATGGCTATGTGGAGAAAACCTGCCAATTTAAACAGAGCTTGACGTGAGGTCCTGCTGTGCTGGGAATTTGAGATTCGGCACAGCCGCCACTGCACATATTGTAACCAATGCAGGACACCATATGGGTTCCCTCAGGTGCTGACTCTGACCTGTGGCAGTGGCTGCCAGTGAGGGCTGTCAGACAGCAGCTGAGCTTCCTAGTGAACACTGCCATGATTGATTAGTTATGTCTGCCACCAAAAACGTTAAACAGAAACTAAACAAGGTGGCAAGGGGTTCCCACCTGAGCCTCAGCTCTGATGGTGCCAGGACACAGCAAAAATGCATGGTGTCTTGGAAACCTCCTCTTCCGCAAACTCTAAGGCACCCATATGTGTAGCCTGGGAGTGGTCTCTCACTGGTCTCTGTGCCTCAGCCTAACTTCCCTTCAAAATCACAAACTACTCCAGGGCAGTCAGCAAGTCCAGCCATACCTGCCTGAACCAAGACCTATGAGAATATGAGTTCATGGAAAAGTGAAGGCAAAGCATGAGGTTATTTTAACAATTTGTTGCACCAATACAAACTCATCTATTAATTCTATTTGCCATATATTCCCAAAGTGTTTTCAAATGCATTAATTTGATGCCAGTGCTGTGGCTTATCAGGATGAGTTGCCACCTGCAATGCCAGCATCCCTGGTTCAATTCCAAGTGGCTCCACTTCTGACCCAGTTCCCTGTTAATGCACCTGGGAAGGCAGTGGAGAACAACCAAAGCCTTGGGACCCTGCATCCACATGGGAGAGCCGGAAGCACCTCCTGACTCCTGGCTTCAAATCAGCTTAGCCCCAGCTGTTGCTGCTTGGGAAGTGAACGAATGGATGGAAGATCTTTCTGTAAATCTGCCTTTCCAATGAAAATAAATCTTTAAAAAAAAATGCACTGTTGTTCCATAACATAAACTTCCTTGAACTCTGTGAAGATCCCTCACATACACGATTTCAAAACTTTGCACCCAAATAAATGTGCTCTCTATTGCACCTTCCATGAACCCTGGCAAGGTGCCTCAGACAAAGGCAGCTCGTGCTGGAAACAGCTCCTCCCCGACTTGGGGCCTGGCATTGCTCCCCACTACCAGGAGGCATAATGTAACAGAGCGATGGGATGTGGGGAGACTGGGAGGACACATGGACTTCCACAGCAGGCAACCACGAGTGAGTGACACTTCACCACTCTGGCAGGGCCCTGCAATCTGGGCACAAATGCCACAATGCCAAGTGTGCTGGGCTGGCTCCCTACAGGGCCCCTTAGCTCCAATGACCCCCTCAAATTCTGCAAGCTTGGTGCAAAGCAGTGGCCGTGGCTTGCACCAATCCCCAGGGCCTGCCGTTCCAGAAGGGACAGAGGCTCCTGCTTGTGTGTTTCAGGCCTGGAGCTGGTACGCACCAATGCTCCCAGGTGTTTTATGTTTAATGCACATCTCCCCCATCTTCAGTTGTGCTGGCTTTCCATCAGCCAGCTGCTTAAAATCTGAATAAGGGTTTCTCATGTAGCCAGAGCCAAGTGACAAGAAACACAAGCCAAAGAAGCCTCACAAGCCAAGCCAAGGCATGCCTCGTGGCTATCGGGGGAGGTAGCCCCCTGGGGACAGCCTTGCTGGGGATCTGCAGGCTAGGAGCCCTGGGGGCAGGGTGCCCACGCGTCAGGTTCCTGCCATGACCATGGCCTGGTAAGTGTTATCTTTCCATTCACCCACCACCACCTGAAGCAGACCGCCCAGATGTTGCCTTTTGTAGAGAGGTCTTTCCTGGCTTTGCCCCTGCCCTCCTTGCTGTCACACAACCCTGGAGCACATGAACAAGCACAAGTGCAGAGCCAGGCTGTCTCACAGCCTTGGGAGGAGTTGGGCGACAGGAGGCTTCAGCCTCCCAAATGCCAACTCATCAGGCCCAGCTCATAGAAAACCCGGAAAACCACTGCTGGACAGGAGTGCGCCGCCCCAACTCCTCTGAGCATGGATTTCATCTTCTCAAAGCACAAGCATCATTTAATGGCATGTTCAACATGCAGCGCATTCCTGACAACGCAACACACCCACTGAATGCTGACAGAACCACGGGCTGCAGGAGGCATGGACGCTGAGGAACCAGGGGCCAAGTGAGAGCTTTTCTGGTGGATCAGGGCAAGGGCAGGGGATGGGGTGCTAGGGAGGGGTCCAGGGAGAAGGAACAGCCCACACAAGCACAGAGGCAGGGGGATGCCCACTCCAGGGGCTGGCTGGGCTGTGCAGTAAGTTTGGCGGGCACACCCCTGGTACAGTGTCTGTGAAGCATCCCGTTCTAGAACGCTTGGGCTTGAGTCCCACCTGCTTTGGATACAGCCTCCTGCTAACATGCATGGATGCGTGAGCAGATGCCAGCCATCCAGGGGGTAGAAGTGCTGCTCCTGGGCCTGCACAGCTCCTGTGGCTGGAGTGAGGCTGCAACAGTCAGCCCAGAATAGCCAAGTTCAAGGGCAGGAGGAGACTCCAGGTGAGCCCTAAGCCAGTAGGCTATGCCAAGGTGGCCGCAACACCCTGGGGACAATACAATTCCTACAGCTGCAGCAGTGGAGGGAGGCATCACCATCACTGGACATGTTCATCACCAGCCTTCCTCACCGCCCCTCTCACCTCTGCTCAGGCTGGATGACACAGCCAGCCTCCTCCTTCATGGGCTTCCCCAACAGTGACCAAGGACTAAGCGGCCCAGGGGACAGCAAGTCCAGAGATTCCAAATGGGGAACCCTTGCCCCCAGAGCGAGAACCTCCTAAGAATGACTATGCAGGAAAGTGAGGGGAGCGGTGAAGAGGCTCTGGGCCTGGAAGCCCCATCCTGCTGCACAGCAGTGGGCAAGGCACTTGCTGTTTTTGACGATCTCCTCAGTAAAACAGGAATAAATACTTGAACCCCAACTTCAATAGGTTGACACACAGGGACCTTCCAGAAGTTCATGGAGAAAGTATATTAAGATTAAAAACAAACTACGCAGATTTCCTTGGCTCTTGAGCCAAAATAAATGGACCTTTTCATTCCATTTTCCTAACAAACTTTTTGAAGTGTCTGAATATCAATCAGGCAAAGCAAGGTCTAAAATACAGCGAGTGCTATTGTATTCATATGCCTCTCTTGTAACTTTGATTTATTTATTTTCATTTATTTGAAAGGCAAAGCATTAGCTAGATGGCTAGGCAGGCAAGCAGATATGTCAATCCATGATTGGTCGATCTTCTATTCTTCTTTTATTCTCTAAATGACAGACCAAAACCCAGAACCAGGAACTTCATCCCAAGTCTCCTACATGGGTGGAAGGCGACCAGAGGAGGGGTGGGACTTAGGTTTGAGAAAGAAAAGCAAGAATCCACTCCAGACAGAGGGGTACTGAGTTCAGGTGAAGCCAACAACCGCATCTGATAACATCCCCTCCTGGCTCGGAAGGTCCTTCCCTACAAGGCACAGGTCCTGGAACTACCAAGTGGCTGCCCAAGGAGGAGGGAGTGTTTCCATGGCTGCAGAGGAATGGACAGAGCTAAGTGCTGGTCCATCGAGACAGAAGGCATCCTTGTTCGCATGACAGACACCGAGGGTCCCTGGTCCCTGAAGCCAAGGGTCCTATCCCGCTGACCTGCCGTCACAGGGATGACAGCTCCAGGCTCTCTCCAGTGACATCGTGTTCATTCTAACAGACACATCATCACTGCTTCTGTTTTTGTTGTTGATGGTGGTGGTGGTTTTACATTTTTCTTTGTTTTACTTATCCACTTGGAAGGCAGAACAACAGAGAGAAGTGGGGGGAGGGTGGACAGACAAAGAAAGAAAGAGAGAGAGAGAGAGAGAGTGTGTGTATGTCTGATTCATCCTCTGGTTCACTCCTTAAATGGCCTCAGGCCAGTGCAAGGCCAGCTGAAGCCAACAGCTTCTACTTGAGCCATCTCCTACTGCTTTCCAAGACAGACTTAACAGGGAAATAGATTAGAAGTGGAGCCGCCAGCACTCAAACTAGGCACTCCGATATAGGATGCCAGCACCATTAAGCGGTGGCTTAACCAACTATGCCACAACGCTATGTATTTTTAATTGTGGTAAAACAGGCCTGGTCTTTCTTTGGTTTCTAAAATTATCTCTAATATATAATAAATTGCTCACTTCATTTTTGAAATCTGTAACGTTCCCCTTTAAAATTACTTGTGTTGAGGCTGGCGTTATGGCACAATGGGTTAAGACATTGCTTGCGGACCAGGATCCTTTAGTAAAATGCCACGTTGAGTCCCAGGAGCTGTGCTTCTGATCCAGCTGCCCAGTAATGCACCTGGGAAAGCATCAGAGGACGGTCCCAGTGCTTGGGTCCTGCCCCACATGGGGGACCAGCATGGAGCTCCTGGCTTCAGCCTAGCCAAGCCTGGTTTTTGCAGGCACCTAGGGCGTGAACCTGCAGAGGGAGGGGTCTTTGTCTCCTCCTCTCCCTCTCTGTCACTCTTTCAAATAATTAATAAATCTTGTTCCCCCCCAAAAAAGAAACTTAAAGCAAAATAAATTTGTACAGAATGGATTACTTTAAACTCGGGGAAATATGCAGAAAATTATGAATGTGATACAGATGATGAAAAATAACAAGGGTGGGACACAAAAACTCTTAAGTTTGCAAACTAGGCCAATGCTCTCATTTTTAATTTTCTAAAATTGACAGATGTTTGTGCACATGAACTTCACAAGTTCATGGAAAATAGAAGTAAAAGATAAACATACTTCGGCATAAAAAAATCTGCAACCCACACACTATAGATCTTCAGAAAGCTTGTGGAAAATGCATTGTCTGAAAAAAAAAGAAATACTATGCACAGATTTTAATTTGGGGGGACCAAGTTCAACTCCTAAATCCACTTTCCCAAACTTCCTGGGATACCTCTTATTTACAGAGCATATCACAACAATGCAGCTGGCATGTGACAGAATGCGGAAGGAACAGCAGGGCAAGCAGCATCTCTACCTGCCAAGACATTCGTCCTCTGCCTTGGGAAACCTCGGGGGTCTGTAAACCACTGTAGACTGCGGGCGCCCTGAGGTGACACAGGACATCGGCCCTGGTTCCAATCTTCACACAGACAGGAAGGTGACTCGCAGAAGTGGGATCAGAATCCAGGCCTTCTGGCCCTCATGTGTCTTCCACTCTGGTGAGCTTCCTCCTCAAGGAAGCAAGAGAAAAACAATGCATCCTCTTCCCAGAACACTGAGTCTCCCAAACTTGTGTCCCCCCAGGGGACCCCAAACAGGGACTCTGCCAGATTGCTTTCTGCTCTTGACAAGAAAAGGCCACCTTCTCTTTAAAGTCCACCTCGGGGAGGGTATTTGGAAGGGACCCCAATCCTGGAGATAGCTGTCACTTCTGGATTCATCACCCTGCTGACATTAGATGTCAGCGCTGGACAGGAAGGCTGAGCTGGTGTTTTGATGCCAGTGTCCACCTCTGGCTGCTGTGCAGGACGTGCCTGTCCCAGGTCCCCTGTTCTGCAAGCGACTGCACACACTGAGCTGGCCAGACCTCATCCTTTGCCACTACCTGGGTGAGGGACTCCGGTCTCCCTCTCCTGCATCTCCCCCGGCCTTAGTGGGCCCACTCTCCAGGGTGGACCACTCACTAGAGCACTGCTCCCGGCTCTGTCAGCAGCATCTCCAGCAGCCGCTGAACACACTGCAGGAGCACTAGCCAAGATGATGCTTCAGACCTGATGTCCCTGTGTGACATGGGAAGGTGTGTGGATTAACTTCCTCAGAGGGAGCACCTTGGCCACACTTCCTGGCCCCACCCTGCACCTGCCTATTCTTTCTAGCTCCGTGTCCAGCACCTCTCAGCTGCAGATGCCTCAAAAGTTTATAATTGGGGGGCGAGGTTAGGGAGGGGAGGGGGGAATCCCAGTGCCTATAAAACTGTGTCACATAATGCAATGTAATCAATTTAAAAAAAAGAAGAAAAACAATAGTTTATAATTTCCAGGAAGGATGTCCAACACCTACAGCCTGGTAATCCTCTACATCACACCACAGCCCCTCACTCACAGGGCTGCCATCTGGGGGCCCAGGGGCCCTCTTACCTTCCCAGCCCCCAGGAGTGCCTGCATGTACCAGTGGGGCAGTGGGGGAGGGGGTTCCAGCATGAAGTTCTTGTGTTTCAATAACTCAAATATCCAAGCAGCAGGGGTGGCAATTAACAAAAGAGAGAGACGGGCCCGGCGCGGTGGCGCAAGTGGTTAAAGGTCCTCGCCTTGCACGCCCGGGATCCCATATGGGCGCCGGTTCTAATCCCGGCAGCCCCGCTTCCCTTCCAGCTCCCTGCCTGTGGCCCGGGAAAGCAGTCGAGGACGGCCCAAAGCTTTGGGACCCTGCACCCGTGTGGGAGACCCGGAAGAGGCTCCTGGCTTTGGATCAGCATAGTATCGGCCCGTTGCGCTCACTTGGGGAGTGAATCATCGGACGGAAGATCTTCCTCTCTGTCTCTCCTCTCTGTATATCTGCCTTTCCAATGAAAAAATAATAAAAAATAAATCTTAAAAAAAACAAAAAAACAAAAGAGAGAGAAATGCTATTTCACACCCCTCCTCCACTGCCCATCAGTTCTCAAAGTCTCTAGTTCCGTTCTGTGTTTGATTTATTCCACGGCCATGAGACTTAACATTCCTCCAGCTGCCTTCAAGTCCATAAGATGGCCTTGGCCATTCCAGCCTGAGCTGCCCTCCTGCTATTGGACATGAGCACAAAAGCACTCTCTGAAAGGGTCATGAAAGATGCACATTACGGGAAAAAATCTATACACAGATTTCAAAACTGATGCTGCCAAAATAAACTTAACTTTTGATTTCATTTTTCTTCAGGCTTTTTAAGATCCTTTCATAGGTTCCCACATAGGAGTGCTGTCAACAAATGGCTGAGACCCTCCCAGCTCCAGGCAGGCAGCTGCTTTGCCAACAAGGTAGGCACACCACCCAGGCTAATGACCACCACATGTGCCAAACCCAGAGAAGGAAACACAAACACCTGATTCCTGTCTGTTGGAAGCCCGGCCAGAAGGCAAAGCCTCTCCCCCCTCCCCCCCCCCCCCCGCCCCAGCACTAAACAACGAAACAGCAAGAATGAAGAAATGAGAGGCTGATGTCTCGAGGGAGATTTTAAGCACACATGTTCTAGAAAAAGGTCATGTCTTCCAAGCAGCCTTCTGGATTATGAAATGCAATTCCAGGTTGCAGGCCGGCTGGCAGCCAGGCAAGCAGCATCTGAACACAACAAGGCTAGCAATACAGCAGCTGCATGCAGGACATCTGTGTGCCTCCGGTCAGGAAGGCATGGGGATGGAGAGCCATGAAGAGAAATCAGCCCTTTTAAAAGATGTGCTTGTTTATTTGACATGAAGAGTTGAGAGAGAAGAGAGAGGAGAGAGATAAGAGACAAGAAAGAGAGCTAGAGACTCTTCCATTGGCTGGCTCATTCTTCAAATGGCTATAATGCCTGGGACTGAGGCAGGCCCAAGCCAGGAGTCTAACACTCCATCTGAGTCTCCCATGTGAGTGGCAGGGACCCAAGCACTTGGGCCACCTTCCACTGCTTTCCTGAGCCATTAGTGGGCAGCTGGATTGGAAGTGGAGCCACCAGGACTAAAACTGGTGCCCACATGGGATGCCAGTGTTGTGGACAGCAGCAAAACTGGCTATGCCACAACACTGGCCCAGTGAGTATGATGTCTTAAATGTTCCCAGACATTTTTTTTTGGTTAAGTTATAATATTGAAACTGTTTGGTGATGTTCACTTTTAAGATAAGTTATATTATGAGATTGTCTTATCTGAATAGCCACTGAGACAATAAGAGTGTGCAGTTCGGAGGCTGGGTCAGGACATCCTCACTCAGCCCTCCCAGAAGCCTTCACTGTGCTGGATGCACCTGCTCCTTCCAGAACAGATACATGGGAAGCACGTGGGGCCCTGGGTGAATCTGAGCCATGCCAATCTTTCCCCAGAGGCCACATGGCACGCACGGAGCCAGCAGCAGAAGACAATCCTTTCTTCTCCCAGAAGGACTGCTCAAGAAAGGCCCCCCAGCTGAGGCTCCCTGACCTGGATCCTCACCATGAATGTGAGACATGACTATGTATGTATGCCCATTAGCAGGAGATGTTCCCAGACCCTGGGACGACAGGGCTCCAAGTGGACGGCTGCATCACCGCGGCCCTGCTCACTCCAGATACAGACTCCTGCATTCCTGCATGAATCTACTGAGTCCTCAGGGCAGAGGGTCAACTGTCTGCAGCCAGCCAGACATCTCGGGTCACCGTGTCACATCCTCAAGTTTAAACTCCAGTGGCATCTGTGAGGCAGATGTCCAGCCAAACTGGACAGGTGTCCATTCAGCCTCCTGAGTGGGCTGCTCAGGGTGGAGCTATGCCATACATGCCCAGTGGGAGCCTGGTCACTTGCCTGCCAGGTCCTGCCATTGGGGAGCATCAAGAAGATCGGGCAGGGATCCCTCACCATGAAAAATGCAGGCATGCCAGGTGTAGGTACAAGGACTGGGGTGCCACCAGGGGGGGCAACTCCTAAGTGAGCTGCTGATCAGCAAAGAGAAAAGGAACAAGGCATCCATAGATACCCTGGGCCAAGCTGCCTCTGTCCCCCCAACTCAGACTTCTTTGCATTTCACCCTGCACCAGGCTGGGCTTCGAGCTCTCACCAGAAGTGTGCACAGTGGGTTCTGCCAGATGACGCCAGTTTTTGCTTTGGAGAATGGGAGCGGGATGGCGTGGGGCAGGGGGAAGAAGGGCTAGGACAAAAGCTATTTGTGGGTCCATCACAAAAGATTATGCACGGATACGGTCTGCTGCCTTTGATGCTTTTGAAGATGACCAGACGGAGGCCTGACTGTATCCATGGAAACAGCAAGGGAGGGCGGGGCAGCCACATGAGCTCACCCGCCCTTGTCCTAGAGGGAGGCTGGGCTGGGAACCCTGGAGGCTTCATGTCCCTGGGCAGCCTCTCCGCCTTGCCAGGCCCCCAGCCTGCACCATGTAAAGTCACAGTTGCTCCGGTCACTTGCTTGCTTCATTCCCTCATGAGCCCCCAGCCCCAGGAGGGGGCAAAAACACCCCACCCCTGTCCTGAGAAGGGGCCCTTCACCTTCACCACTACCTTCCTCAATGGTGGTGCCAACACAGACCCAGGACTTCCTGCATTCTCCCCATGCTGTTCACCCATGGGACAAGCTCACACAGTTAACAGAGACCAACAAATTAGGGAATGAAACCAGGTGCTGTGAGCATTTCAAAGACTACACCCTGTGTTTCCAGTTTACACTGTTCCAAAACCTCAGAGAGCTGGCTGTCACTTGACCCTCACAGTGACTGGCAGGGGAGGCAGGCCAGCACCTACTCTCCCTCTTCCCAATAGACTCTACAAAACAGTGATGTCAAGACCAGGCTGTGCCACAGCCAGATGCCCCTACAGATTGAGCCACCAACCCCTTACAGGCTACCTCCTCTCCAGCATGAGGGAGACATCGCCCCTCTTGCCCTCTGGCCATCCCTCATCCTCAGCCAGGAAGCATCAGGCCCCTTCCCGATAGTGGCTTAGACCCCAGGTCAGAGCACCTACATGGCACAAACCCCAAGGAGCAGGGCCTTATGGGACACTCAGAACAGCTGGGGGAGGCCAAAGCACTGGAAACCAGGTGCCAGGACGCTGGCGGCACTTGGGGGCAAGAATGGCAGGGAGCTGGGAGCCTGGAGGTCAACCCGCCACATCCCATACCCCATACCTGCTTCCCCCATTGCCCAGCTCACACTCGGACCTGAATGAGATGTGCCTTGGCTTCCACCAGCCATAGCCCTTAGCTTTATCGCTTCTGCGCTGGAGGCCTCAGTGTCCTGAATGTCCTCTTGTCTGGGAGATAAAATGGGAGGAGGAGAGGGGCGTGATCACAAAATCTCTCCTGCAGCAGCAACATGGCAACTCCCCTCTCCCCAGCCCCAGCAGGAAGCGCTGCAGGGCTCTACCTGTCCCCAAGGTCACTGTGCCTTTTTAAAGTCCTAAATGAATGTACCCTTCTCCCACAAGGAAACTGGGATAACACAATCAACAAGGCACGGAGGCTGAAGCTGGGAACCATCAGCCTGCCCAGCGCCCAGCACCCACCCCTGGCCTCCCTGGAGCCATGCTTTGATACGAAGAAGTCTATTATGTCTGCGGAGCAGACAGTAAATCACTAATTCCAGCCAAGCCATGCTGTGCCACTGGCAACGCCTTTGTAGGAAGCTGCACCCCTCTCCCACACGCCACGCTCCTTCTGACCGCAAGCACTGGGCCCCACTGACAGCAATAGCCCTGCCCTGCAAATCTTGAGTGGGCTCCTTGCAGAGCACAGCCAGAATGAGGGGGGTCACAGAACCACATGAGGATCTGTGGGGACCCAGCCCCACTCCACTTGGGTGATATACATGAGGGAGCTCATAGGAAAACCAGACCCCAAAAATATTTTTTAAATTCCATGCACAACTTTACATTCCACACATTTTTCAAGGCCCCCTGTTGTAGCAAGTCACCTGGGGAATTTTAGATGTCCACATTAAAAGTAGTTGAAATTAACATGAATGTTATATTTTCTGTAACCCACCATATCCAAATCTACTACTTTAATATACACTCAATATTAAAAAAAAATTACCCATGAGATAGTTGGCCTTCATTTTGCCCCTGCATGGAGGGTCTCAGACTCTGGAAGTATGTCCACAGCTTCGGCGTGGCCTGTGTTGGACAGCCACATTTCAAATGTGCAATGGCCACAGGCAGCAGCGGCTGCTGTGCTGAACTGGCTGCTGGGTCAGCTAAACATGTCTGAGGGGACACTAGCCACATCTTGCACTGTGGTCTTCAGGAGCTAAGGCTGGCCTGGAGTAAGTGAGGTGTCCCCACCCAGACCTGATCTCTATTGCCCAGTGCTGGGAGTCTCTCATGTACCCTACACTCACACAAACCGGGGTAAACATGACACAAACCCACACCCTGAGCCGCACTGTTCACTACAGCCAAGAGGTGAGGACAGCTCACATGTCCAGCAACAGATGGACAGAGAAGCAAGTGGGGTCCCTCCTCATAGTAGAACCAGACTCGGCCTTCAGAAGGAAATGCATTCTGATGCACCCAACCTCATGTGGGGACCTCCAGGGCACAGGTGCTGAGTTCAGTCAGTCACAAAAGCCAATCCAGGTCCTGCGTGTGACCCGACCCCTACATGAGGCTCCAAGACAGGCAGGGAGTGCTGGCTGCCAGGGCCCGTGGGGCAGGGAACTGGAAGGAAGCATGACTCAGGGTTCAGGGTTCAAGTAAATGTGAACAGAGACCAGGCTCTGGGAAGCCCCAAGCAGGCAAAGCCAGGGAGGCTTCCCTCACAAGTGACCTAGATCTCCGTTGGTCTGCAAACACAAGCAAAGCCCAACTGAGCTCCTTCTTACAGATACCTACCTTAAGGACAAACTTTTGCAACTTGGGTTCAACCCAACCAGAAGCACCCAACACACTTATGTAACCAGGGCTTTTCCAACAGTGTAGATCAAGCCCAGCAACTGGGGAAGAGCCAATCAAACACTTACTTCACTCTACTTCTGCCATTCGTCCTGAGAATGCCCCTTGGCCTGTCCTGTCCTGTCCCACCCCCAACCGCTTCAGGTCAGAGAGCTGCCTGATTCATTATTTTCTCCAAAAAGTCTCAATAAATAAGTAAGTAAATGTGTGTGTGTAGTGTCTCAATGTGTCTTTTTAAAAATTGAGTAGTCTGGATTCTAGAAGACAAAGGAAGTAATGCTGATGACGGCTGCACAACCAGGCAAGCACACTTAGTCCCATTGAGCTAAACACCTAAAGATGGTGAGAACAATCCATCTTATTGTGAATATGACCTCAAGAAAATACGATAAAATCAGCTGCAGGAAGTAATGGCTGGCCGTGAGCTACACCGTGTGCACAGCCGCACCATACTCTCGCGGTGGGCCTCCTGCCATCGGCTGTGTTCCACAGGGAAAGTGACCAGGGCGTCTTAAGGGGTCCATTCCCACCCTTCCGTTTCTCCCTGTGGCTCACAGCGCTCCTGCCTTGCCAGCCTCCTGCATCCTTCTTTAACCTGCCAAGAACATACAGGCCTGTGGCACACGCTCTTCTTCTCACCCCAGCGTCTGCCCACACTCAAGCCCTCCCTGTTCACTCTCTGGGACAGGGTGCTCCTCAGGCCCTCTGTCCTTTGTCCTCTTCGTTTGCCTTCCTGACACCCACCCTCGCCTGGCACCGTGACTGTCTGACAAAACCCCACTAACAGAAGTTCCCAGATAGCAGGGACTTTCACTGTTGGTTCCCTTGGTGCTAAAACGGAACCTCCCACATAGGAGACAGTCAACAAGCACCTGTTGATGGGCTGATCCCATCTGACCCCAGCCACTGCTTTAGTTGATCCTCACAAAGAAGGCCGACTGTCACTGCTCTGGTTGGGAGTGAGAGGCAGCTTCTTAGACCTGAGGAGCTCAGGGCTGGACATAAAAAGGCCCAGCTGACCAGGACCACCTGTGGGGTGGCACTCCTGTGCCCACTTCAGTTCCAGGAACAAAGGGAGAGGCTCTATCAGCAAAAGAACTCCAAGGCTTCTTCAAGCAAGCTGAGCTCTTTTCCACAAATTCATTTGCTGTTCACCATGAATCCCTGGCACAGCACAGCGCCACCCTCACTAAAGCAGCAATCCTGACTGGAGCTGGCTGGCGTCACTCACGAGTGTCATCAGTATTCAGTGCACTTCCACCACAGTGCCAGGCACAGGAGTGGCAGTCATGAGCCCACAGTCTTGGCTTCTGCCAAGACCA
The DNA here is from genome assembly GCF_017591425.1 of Ochotona curzoniae. Lineage (NCBI taxonomy): Eukaryota > Metazoa > Chordata > Mammalia > Lagomorpha > Ochotonidae > Ochotona > Ochotona curzoniae. The sequence goes on from NW_024467004.1 coordinate 15,099, forward strand.
TTCTTTCCCCTCTAATAAATTGAACTTGAATGTGAGGAGCTAAGGTTGTGGGATACAGGTGAGGGACCCAGAGTAAACTGGCTACTGTGGCAAGGTAGGTGAACACAGTCAATCTGTGGTGACAAGAGCAGCTAAGCTCCACCCAACAAAGAACCCTAACACGATGCAACTCGCTCGAGTCCTCAGCTGGCCCATGAGACCCTGCTCCCCACTCCCGCTCCTCCAGACCATGGCTTGATGCTCCTACTCTGCTGTAACTTAGCAGGGAAAGGGGACTGTTTCAGACATACACAGACCTGACATCATCTAATATTTGTCCTTGCATGCCTGGCACTTCTCCCAATGTCCTTTGCCGCCCACATTGTGGCAGGTGGCAGGATTCCAGCACTCTGTGGTCACTGGTCCTTCATACGCACCGTTGTTCCCAATCCTCCACAGGAGCCGATTCTAGGACTACCTCCCTGTGGGTACTGAAACCCCCAGAGAGGCAGGTCCCTTGTAGCACAGATAACCTGTGCACATTCTCCCAAACACGTCAGATTCTCTCTGGGAGCAGGGCCTTGACACAGCAGCCAAGACACCTCGGGATGCCCACACTCCTGGTCCAGGTTCGAGCCCACATTCGTTCCAGCCACCTGCTAACATGGCTAAAAGATTCAAGTACAAAGGTACCATCGATGTGGGAAACCTGGGCTGAGTCCTGGGCTCTTGGGTTTCACCTGACCCATTCCTAATTGTTGCAGACATTTGGCAAGCAAATCAGCAGATGAGATCTTTGTCCTTCTCTCCATTTCCATAAATGTCAGCTTCTTATTTTCAAATAAATTTTAAATATAAAAACTAAACCATGCATAGATCACTTGTAGCATCTAACATAGCAGCAATATGGTATGAATAGCTGGCATTCTGTATCATCTAGGGAATAGTAGCATGACAGAAGTTCATACATGTTCAGAACAGACAAAATTTTAAAAAATACTCCCAATCCCAGGCCACATACTCCAGCTGCACATACATCGGCCCTGGTAACCCCTCAACCAATAGACCGGCACTTTGTATCTTGGCTGCTGTGAACAGTGAGGCAGCAAACATGGTGTGCAGGTGCCTGAAGGTGGAGACTTCACTCCTCTGCATACAGATTCAGGATCGGGTTGAACCACCGGACTTTACAGCCCACTGTGCAGTGCATACCCAGCAACACAGAAAGGCAGGGCTGGGGCACAGCTTGGCTCAGGCTGAACCCCTGGCCTGCCATGTAGTGATTCTGGGTGAGCCACAGCAACCCATGTGTATGCACCACAAGTGCTCAGCAATACTGCTGCTGCTATTGCATGAGCACATCACTCCAGGTCAGGTTCACAGTCCGCCACAGGGTCTGGGTTCCTGCTGCCCTGTCTCACACATCATTGGCACCCTTCGCTCTCTTCCGCAACTTTAGTCCCAGCCATGTCTGACTGTAGACCCCCTTCCCTCCCCATTTGGTGCCTTGGCGGCCCCTCCCATGGTGGACCTTGGCACTACAGGCCCTTTGAGTGGCCAATGAAGCAGGGAAATATAAGCGTCCTCCCATCCACACCACAAATTCCAAGGAATGAAAGATTTGGGCCAAATCCTTTCTAGGCTTCTTATATCCCCAGTCCTATTTGGAAGACCCTGCAGACCATGTCCAGTCTGGCTAATATTTGTGTTTCAGCCCATGCCAGCCTCCTGAGGTTCTTCATCCCATTCTGGGGCTCTGTTGAATTGTCCCTCAATTAGCCAGTGTGGGGCCATGAAGCAGAGCTGGAGGAAAGCCTGGCTGGGCTGGAACCTCTCCACAGTCCTCACAGGCTAGGAGGTTTTATACAAGTCACTTCCTAATCCCAGTGTGTGTTTTGCACAGGGAAATGACTGACCCTATCTCACAGAACCAGGACTGAACCAAATGTGCATTCAATTAATGTGAGCTAACAGACTGACTACTGGCAAGGGACTAGGAGGCAAAATACATCTGGATTCGGGCCTCACACCCTCACCCCAACACATGGCAGAAGTGACAAAACAGCTAAATGAGCAGTGGAAGAGCCTCTTCCTCCAGGTGTGTGTGAATGGAACGCTCAGCTCTCTTCCCCAACAACACGCTACCTTCCTCGCCTCCTTCTGGGGATATCATACACAGCCGAGGGATAATGATGCATCCTAACAGATAGGACTGCCCCAAAATGTAAAACAGCTGTCTAGTGCACAGAGCTTGATGGGGGTGGAGCGGGGGAAACGGCAACTGGGGAGGAAGATATTTACAGCATATTTCACAAGCTCAGAGCCAACTTCCTAGCACGCAGCTATTTCAAAGCCATGGGAGAAGAGAAACAGAACAACAGAATCATAAGAAAATAGAAAAGGAAGAGGGCGGCAGCATACAAACAGCCAGCAGCCTCTCTAACTCGATGGGAGAAGTCACAGTGAAAGATTTTTCCACTTAGAAAACATTACTATTCATTTGGGCCCGCAATGGCAGATTTGCAAGGACAGCCACTCTCGTGTGCAGCCATGGCTGGTAGGTACAAACCGGAGACCACTTCTGGTGGATGACAACTTGAGCCCAGCTCCTGAAATTTCTAAGGCCTAGATCTGTCGATTCAGAACGTCCCCTCCTCTAAGTATGCATGTGAACACACGGAGAGGCATGATTTTACAGCCCTAATGACATATGCCCAAGGATGCCTGATATAGGGTTACTCATGTTATTAGTACAGCCAAAAAAACCAAGTAACTGACCACTGTGAGGTTTGGCCAAGTGTACCATGGTATGGCCTCAATGTTCAGGTTTACTCAAGCTCTGGGAGAGAACAGCAGCCACATTCCCACAAAGAGGTGTCCAAGTACAAAGCCCCCCATGGCAACAGCCCTGCCATGTGCTAACTGAGGCAATGGTTCAACCTAAAGGAGATGAGACACAGCCAGGAAAAGGAAGCAGCGGCCGGCACAGGCTACGATGAGGATGACCCTTGGGGATGTCGCACTCACGTGAGAAAGCTTCAACAGAAGAATTTGCAACACACACAGCCCTGTCCATGCCCTGCTTCCCAAAAGCAAACTCAGAGGGAGCCAAAACCAGAGGGTTCCCAGCAACACCCAGGCCACCGAAGGCCACAGAGGGTCTTCAGGGGCTTTGGGAATGATCTCAAGTTGGGCTACAGGATGGGCATTGACTGGTACACTTAGCACAGGTGCATTTTATAGCACACACTTCATTCACTTTGGTAGACTTGTTCCTGAAAACAGAATGAAGTAAATCAATCAACCCTTCCATATAATGGTGTATGAGTTACAATTACAGTTTTTTTTAAAGAAGCAAAAAATAACATATTACCTAGTGGCTATAGCATCCCTAACAGTAGGTACATTAGAAACATACTCTGGGGAGGTAGGGTCAAGAGACCTATCACTTCTTTTGTGTTTTTTTTCTAATTTTTAAAAATTAGGTATCATCCTATATTTGGATATGACGCCTGTAATATATGTACAAACACCCTGTAAACCAACATTAAAGCAAGGAGAAGAAAGAATGGGAGCAGCTGGGGCTGGGTGCTGTGCTGACACTGCCCAGGGCCCGATACAGACCCCACATCTGGACACCGGATGTGGGGACCCAACTCCAGCTCCATTGCAGCCAGGAGCAGGGACTAGAAGGCACCAGGCCCAGCTGCATCTTCCTTGCACTCCAAGCTCCCCAAACAAACAATGACCAACTCCCAGCCACCTTGCAGCTGACAGTGGTGGGCTGCCCCTGTGTTGACCAGCCTAGGGAAATCCCAGTTTTATAATGCTATGTCTTATAGACATTTCCTCAAAGGCTGGCACACCATCTGATCATTCAACCAAGGCACAGAGGACCCCACCAGGACAGCTGATGGCCTGCCCAGCCCACCTCCCTGCCTTGAGTCCTCTGGGCTCAGAACCTAATAGTGCCTAGCAAGTAGCCTTGGCTTGCCCTTGTATGGAAGCACCAGAGGCCCATCAAACACTACACCTGTCTTCAATTGCATTTGTACAAAGGCTCTACATCCTAGAGACAAATATTGCTCTTTTCTGGAAACCACAGTGCTACTTTTACATATGTGTGCATTTTTCTCCTCAAAGCAGAAGTGAAGTAAGGACTTCAGCTAATAATAGTCCAAAATCCGTGCCAGTCCCACCTCCTAAAATCTGGATCAGTGTATGTGTGTGTGTGAGTATACTGTGTAAGTATTTGTATGTATGCTTATATATGCATGTGTATGTGTTTATTTGTATATGTAGATGTGTGTCTACTCATGCATGTTTGTGTATACATGTGTGTATATATTGTGTATGTGTGAATATACATGTGTGCTCTGTGCATGTATTTGTGTGTATACATGTATGTGCACTGTGTGTTCATGAGTATGTGCTTATGCATATGCATGATTGTGTATGCACATGTGTGAGCATGTGTGTGTGTGTGTGTGTTGTAGGTGAAGTTCATGGCTTCCTCCTGCGATCAGGAGCAACATCTCCCAGCTCACAGAGCAAAGGCTGCCATCAGCTCCCTGTGGCCCTAAGGAAGGACAGATGGAGTGATCCCTCTAGACCATGGGGCCAGCAGTGCACGGGCAGATCTGTCCATCCACACAGACCCAGTGCTGGCTTCGAAGCCCAGGCTTCATGAACCCCAGTTAAGATAAACAGTGTGCCATCACAACAGAGAAGGGAAACCAGGGTGGGGGGAGGGCTGCTGCAGACCCCAGCAGCTCCCACGGCCAAACAGGAAAAGACCAACACTTCTCCTGCCCCCATGGCTCCCTGGTAAGCAGGCCAGCCCACCCCCACCCAGGAGCCCCTGTGTGGCACCACAAGAAAGACAAGTTGTGGTGCCTTTCCCTGCCAGACCCACCCCCGAGGCAGGGAGGATCCCAAGTAGAAACCCAAGTCCTGGGAAATCTCCCCTAGGGTCCATAAAATACTCACTTACCAACTGTAGGAGCACACAGCCCCACACCTGGCATCAGACTTCCCCTGCTCCCTCCAACTCCCTCCACTCCTGAGAGAGCAAACTGGATGATGGGAAGAAGGAGCCGGAGGAGCCCCTTCCAACATGACAGCTTTGATTGTGCCAGATTCATCTGCCCCTGTGACCACCCAGGGCCCCACACTGGCCTCATTGCTACCCCTTGCCCACCAACCACGTCCAGATGAAGAGTCTCTCCAAAGCAGGGAACAGACTAAATCACCACTCTGCTGTGCACAGTGCACACGTGAGCCCCCCAGAGCCATGAGCCCCTCCAGGCTCCTGTCCCTGACTCATGCCACATCTGACACACTTATGTACTTGTGGTTCCTGCCTCCCCTCTACATTTTTTGTTGTTTGTTTTTAATTCTCCAGGCTTGGTGATCCTATCCCAGGGTTCCCGTACCTGCTCCATCTCAATCCTGGACTCACACCCAGCGTTTCACTGACGGATGTCTGGTGTCAGCCTGGAGCCGCTTTTCCTGGCGTCTGGTCAAAAGCCACCCTGGCCACACTCACCCTCTATCTCCCCATTCTTTGGAATGATTACCATGATCTGAATTTAGCCTGTGCATTAGTTAGCCTCACTATTTCTTAATTATTATTTATTTACTTGAATGGCAGGATGGCAGAGAAAGAGAGAAAACTCAGGCTTACTTCCACTGAGCTCACAGTTCCTCTCTTGCTGTTTGTATCCAACAGAGGGCAAAAATGTCACAACACTGTGGGAGGAACAGAGGAGTCACTAGCAAGATCAAGCCCAAAGGTGGCAGAAAACCCAAAACTGTGGAGCCAAAAGAAAAACTGCCAACATAGGCGGTTACACAGACAAGCCCCGGACAGACCTCCACTGGAGAAGCTATGGGGCATACCATGGTCCAGTCCCCTCTCCAGTCTGTGCTCCGGGATTGCCCAATTCAAATGCAGGATGACAGGGACTCTGGGGGTGGGGAAAGGAGGGGAAACTGTAGCATTCTTATCGAAAAACTGCAAAAACAAATCGTGACTAAGGAAGAAAGTGCATCGTAGGAAAGCAACGCATGCTGCAAGAAGATCAGATTTCTCACCCTTGAGACCTTACGCCCAGGCTAGTTTCTCTATCCAAATGCAGACACAGCAGGCGTCAGCTACTTCTGGGAGGGTTACAGGACAGGACAAGGGAACTACCTCCTCACTCTGCATCTTCAGGGCTTTCTGGGCTCTTTAGTAGCACCATGTGTCCAAGGATGCACTGAACTGGAGCCAACCACCAAAGAGTGAGGGGGTATAGGGAGCCAGTTCAGGCTGCCCGGTCATCCCAGCCCAGAGCCATGTGGTCATTCTTCATGGGTGCCTATGCCCATGAAGAGAGAGCCCAGCCCTTGGCCTTCAGACCCTGGAGCTTTGGGCTGAGTGAGTCCCATCTTGCATGGACCTAGAGAACTGAGAGTCTTCCCCTTGCGGCCCCACAACAGGGGCTGTCAGCTTGATGGGGCTCAGCAATACCCTAGTATATCTGTCACCAGAAGAGGCCGGCATGCCAATCAGTGGACCTTTGTGAGGAGGACCCATCTCACCACTCAGTGTGGGCTGACATCAGCCCACATCTGAGGACTGGACAGGGCAGAACAAGAAGGTTCAGAAATGGCAAGCTCCCCTTCCCCTCATCTGCCCACACCAGGACTGGCACACCTTCTCCTCCTCCCCGGACCCCAGAACTCTGGCTTCTGCAGCCACAGACCTCTGGCACTTGCACCAGTGACTCCCTTTCAGTGACTCCCCAAGCCTTCGAACTTGGACAGAGCAACACTGCTAGCTCCTCCATTCTCCAGCATGTGGAAGTGGGACTTCCCAGAACCCAGTACTGCAGGAACAGCCCCCACTCATAGGGGAGGCAGGACCACCCACCAAGGGGCTGAGAGATGTGTGTGGGCTGTACTTTTAGTCATCACAATAGTTGGAGAGAGTGGGCAGGGGTTAGGGAGCCTAAGACTGCCAACCTAGAACAGTCCCAGTGGTGAAGAACCACCCCACCCACAACACCTCACAGGATGCCCCCCATGCATCCCCACTGGGGGCTGCTGGAAACCCTTATATTCCCCACCCTACTACAGGCCAGCAAAGCTCACATCTGCAGAAGAAATGCCCTGGCACACAAAGCAGAGTCATTAACAGAAAATGGACAGGTAAGAGCAACACGCAGCAGCCTTGGGGGTCATCCACTGTCCCTACCAGAAACTCTCACAAGAGCGCTAGGAAGCAAAGGTGTTCTAATGGAATGAATGGGGAAACTAAAACAGCCAACCTAGGTTAAAACTTCACCAACCCACAGAATAGGAGTATTTCCAAAAGTTTATGGAAATAATAGAATCAAAGGCATGAGTTTACTTATGTGCAAAAGCAATTTTTAACTCCATGCAGTCTTTTTAGAACATGCATTATCTCTCAAAAAAAAAAAAACTTTAGCATCAACTCAACTTTCACATCAAAATAAACCTACTCTTGATTCCCTTTAGCC
>NW_024467005.1:0-67682 GCF_017591425.1 Ochotona curzoniae
CAGGCAGAAGCTGGCGGCGCGCGGACGGCCCGTCGGCGCCTCGCGGAGCCGGCGGCGGGATTGGTCGCGGGCCTCGCGTGTCAGGCGGTTGCTAGGCTCCGGCCGCGCGCCCCGCCCTCGCGCTCGGCGCCCTCTCACCGCCCGGTACGTGCTCGCGCGGAGGCTGCGGCGCGGCGCTCGCGCTCCTTGGGCTCGGGGGCGGCAGCCAGAAGCAGCTTCGCGCCGAGTTCCCGGGGGAGCGGCGGCGGCGGTGGCTGCGGCTTTGGTGGCGGCGGCGGCGGCGGTGGTGGCGGCGGCGGCGGCGTCCTGGGGCTGGAAGGACGGGAACACCTGCCGCGGCTCGCCCGCCGGCGCTGGGTGAGTGCGCCGCACGCCCCCCGCCGCCGTGCCTAGGGCTGCTGGGGGTGGGGACGGCCCTCAGTCGGTGCTGCCGGCCGAGCCTTCGGGGGAACACCTGCTGCTGCTGGCGGTTCGGCCCCGGGGCGGGGACACGGGCCGCGGACGTCCTTGCGGGGTGAGGAGGCGGCGCCGCCCGGGCGGAGCCGCCCCTCCGCTCTTGGTCCTAGCAGCCAAAGCTCGGAACGTTCGGGCGGCCAGGCCCGGGCTGCGTGCAGCGGCGGTGGACCAGGCCATCGCCCGGCCCGCGCTCCCGGGAACGCGGGGCCTGCTCGTCTGCCGCGGGTGTGTGTGCGTGCGCGGCCTGCGGGCCGCCAGCCGGGCTTCCAGTTGGGGGGGTCGCGGCCCAGTTGGGCCAGATCCCGACTCGGAGGCGTCGGGCCCCGGCCGGAGTCAGGGAAGGGCATGGCTGCTGCCTCTCCCTTGAAACTACTCAGAGCCTGGGTGGGGGCGTGTGTGTTGGAGGGGGTCCCCTCTCCCCAACTTGAGCTCCTTTGGGAACCTACTTAACTACCTTCTCATCTTCTTCACTTGGTAATGGCAAATGCTGGGTTCACTCGTGAATATGTGCAATATGTGTGGAGGATATCCCCAGAGAAAAGACAAAACCTTTTTTCCCCCCCATAAATGCCGAGCGAATTTCATTAGCAGGCTCAACTGATGGTGTGTAACACTGCATTGTTAGTCTCTTGAAAAGCTCCTAATCTGTGTAAAAGGAATTACTTGTGAAGTAGTTTTGACGGTGAGGAGTCATGAAGTTTTTGCCCTCCTGGTACTATAGCCTGGGGCAGTGTCTCCTACACTGGAATTCTGAAGTTCCAAGTGCGTCCTGCTCTTTTCCCCTAAAAAAAGTGAAAAGAAGCGATTCCTAGTGTGGAAGCCAAACTCGCTGAGAGTGTGTGTATAGGATGGAAAATAAGGTTCCAGGTGTTTTTGAAAAGTCTGGGGTAGATGGGATCATTTTTTTTTTTCAGGTTGCTCTATGTTTAGTGCTCAGAGACATGATAATTTTGGAATGTTCCTGTTCCAAAAAAGAATTTGACCTTACCATACTTTTGGAGGCATTTTAAAAAAAATCCATAGCTGGAATCTGGAGTTGAACTTTATATTGCCTTGCAGCTGAGGAAGGCGAGCTCATAGCCTGGGTGCCTATGAGGGCTCAGGGGCTGTTTGTTGGAGAAATCCGATTTCAGTTGGGCATTGGGTGCATGGAGTGTGCCAGTTCGTGGCCTATGGGATTCTGTGTAAAGGTCATAGTGAACGGTGCCACAGGAAATAAAGAACACTTGGTTGGAACATGAAAGTTGTTGCTGAAGGGCAGAGGACAGTCCTTGCTACTTAAAAAAAATGTTGACTTGCTCAAGTGTGTTAAAAAATCTTTGGCTTCACTACTACTTGCAAAACCCTGTGGTAGATCCTGTAGACCCAGGGAAAAGTATCTGGTTGTTCCCTGAAGGAATGCAGTTTGGGGGGCCCGGGGGTATCAGAGAACCCCGGAACCTGCATGATTAATAGTAATTGCTCACTAAATGTGCTCACCAGGCGGTCTGGAGAGAGGGAATTCCTGAGCTGTGTGAGGTTTTTTTTTTTTTTTTACCTGCAGGAATTAGCTGAGGGACATCAAGGCTAGGGCACAGGGAGCCACGGGTATAGGAGTGCCTAAAATAGTGCCAGGGAGTCTTCCAGCTTGGCAGGCCGGAGCCCTGGGCCATCCTTGTTGTGCTCAGTTCTTCCTTCATCCTTCAGGGTGCTGGAACCTAGGAATGCTGTAAATCTGCTGGGTGGCCTAATCCAGACCTGTGTTTAGAAAGATAAAGCTGGTGGCCATCTAGGGAGTAGCCAAGGGGGAAACAGGGTCAGGATTTCTGGCAGTGAAGTCAGCACACCGAGGAGAGGTGAGGGAGCTGGAGGAGGAACCTTGGGAGAAGAGAGGCTTATTAGGTGGATAGTGCAGAGGCTACCAGGAACCCGGGGCAGGGAGAAACCTGCATTCAGCAATGCTGGATGCCCGGCGGGTTTGCTGGTGTTCTGTTAGTGTAGCTGCTTAGATTGGAGGTCTGGCATTGGGTAAAAACCTCTCTTGCTTGAACCTGGGGCATTGCATTGCCTCTTGAGTGTAGCAGGTTCCTGCCCTGGAGAGAGGAGAGCTGTTGAGGAAGATGGAGCAAGTTCAGGCTTTGATGTTTCCTGCCAGGTCCTCAGGTTGGGGACAGGAGAGGAGGGGCCAACCTCAATTGTAGCCCAGGTCCTTCTCTGTTTCTGCTGTTCATCACTGGTTCATCAGAGCCTGGGATCTTGGCTGAGGAAACTGAGTCACAGAAGAAGGAATGTGCCCAGGGTTAAATAACTGTCATATGGCACTGGCAGAATTGGAACCCAATTTGAATTTTTTTTTTTGGTCTTAGGTTTATTTATCTGAATGGCAGTTACAAGGAGATACATTTGTACACAGAGAAAGATGGATCCATTGTCACCTGATTCACTGTGATAACCAGCGTTCCAGGGGAGGGGAACCAGGTGCCTCATCTAGGTTTCCTCGTGGGTGCCACGGCTCAAGTACTTGGGCTGTCTTCTGCCTTCATAGCATGTTAGTGGGGAGCTGAGTGAAGAGTGGAACAGCTGCAAGCAAGGGTAGGGTGTCAGTAGGGTGCTTTGGTGGAGCCTAAGCCTCGTTGTCTGTAAGTCAGGGATCTTGCAGAGAACAGCAAGGGTGTGATGATGGACCGTTCTCAAAACCAAGGTCCAGTGGGATCCTTCCTGGAGTCTGTGCTGCTTGCTCTGGGAACTGGGCTCGAGTCATCCCAGGAACTTTGGTTCTGTGTCCGGGGGGGAATTTAACAGGTTTGAGCTGACCCTCAAGAAAGGCTGCTTTGATGAAGAAGCTGGTGACGGTAAGGTCACAGCTGTGTGCTAGGAGAGGAGAAAAGCAAAGACAAAGGATGGGGAAAGAGGAGACTGAGCATGGGGTGTTCTGGAAGCTTGAATTGGGGCCACTGTGGCATGGAGGAGTTTGGAGTTATGCAAGAACAGGGAGCCGTGTGACCTTCTTGGGGTCCAGCTGTGGTGAGGTTGACTCCAGATCATAAGAAGCAAGCCTCCTGTGTTTCTGTGGAGCATGGAGAGGTTGTTGGTCACTGATTGGGAAGCAAGGACAGAAGCTAACTGGGGTGGACAGGTCCTCAGCTTAGCTCAAGACAAGTAGGTTCTGCAGGTGATTGGGAGCTTAAAAGATGCTATGCCCCAGCAGATGCCTTCACCTTTTTAAAGTGCTGGTGAGAAGAGGAGGAAGGCGGGTAGCATCTGCCAGTCACTGAGCAGAACTTTAGAGATTTGGAGCAGAGAGGGGGCCATCTAGGCTGCAGGATGGTGAGGGGCTGTCCTTAGATGATCAGAAATGGCTGGTGGGAGGAAGGGCCTGGCTCTGAGGGCCAGGGTGTGGATAGGCTGGATCTGGAGTAAGGTACCCCCTGGAGAGAGGTGACAGAAGGGTGACCTGAAGGCTGAGTCCTAGCTGAGCCCCTTGGAAGCTCTCAGTGGGGTAGTGTCTTCCCCAGTAGGAGGGGTAAGAGAGCAGAAGCAGAGACCAGGAGCCTCTTCCCGGCCTCCCAGGTGGATGCAGGATCCCAAAGCTTTGGGCCGTCCTCCACTGCCTTCCCGGGCCACAGGCAGGGAGCTGGAAGGGAAGCGGGGCTGCCAGGATTAGAACCGGCGCCCATATGGGATCCTGGGCGTGCAAGGCAAGGACTTTAGCCACTACACCATTGCACCGGGCCTGAGACCAGTTTTTTTTTTTAAAGATTTATTTGTTTTTTTTTTGAAACTCAGATACGCAGAAAAGAGGAGAGACAGAGAGGAAGATCTTCCGTTGGATGATTCACCCCCCAAGTGGCCACAACAGCCAGAGGTGAGCCAATCTGAAGCCAGGAGCCCTGAGATTCTTCTGGGTCTCCTACCCGGGTATAGGGTCTTAAGGCATTGGGCCATCTTGGATTGCTTTCCCAGGCCACCAGCAGGGAGCTGGATGGGAAGTGGGGCTGCCCGGGTTAGAATTGGCGCGCATATGAGATCCTGTTGCATTCAAGGTGAGGATGTTAGCCGCTAGGTTATTGCACTTAGGCCTAGAGACCAGGTTGTTTTTTTTTTTTTTTTTTTAGATTTATTTTTATTGTAAAGTTATATATATATGTATATGAGGAGAGACTGGAAGATCTTTCGTCCGATGATTCACTCCCTAAGTGACCGCAACGGCCAGAACTGAGCTATTCTGAAGCTAGAAGCCAAGAGCTTCCATCAGGTCTGTCTCAGCTGTAGGGTCCCAAGGCTTTGGGTCATCCTTGATTGCTTTCCCAGCTACAAGCAGGGAGCTGGATGCGAAGTGGGGCTGCTGGGATTAGAACCAGTGTCCTTATGAGATCCCAGCATATGCAAGGCTAGGATTTAGCCATTAGGTCTCTACATCAGGCCTGAGATGAGTTTTTAAAATTACAATTTGGCCAGGTGGTGGGCTTATTGTGGCTACATGCCACCATCAAGTGCCTCGACCCTGGAGCTTGCGGAAAGGATGCTGGCCGCATGCGGAAAGGGACTTTGTGAGATGAATTAGGGAATTTGGAACTTTGTAATTAAAAACACTGAACACTTAAAAAAAATTAGTTTATTTGTTTACAAGGCAGATAAACACACACATACACACAGATCACCTGTCTTTAGGTACACTCCCTAAATTCCTATAGCAGCTGGGATTGACACAGATTGAAGCCCGGATCCTGGAACTCCATCTGGGATCTCCTGCTTGGATGTCAGGAACTCGGGTACTTCAGTCATCTTCTGCTCTCTTCTAGGGTGCATAGCAGTAGCTTGATCTTCCATCCACTGGTTTACTTTCCTTATGCCCACAGTGACCATAATTGGATCAGGACAAAGCCATGAACTAGGAACTCTAATGCAGGTCTCCTGGGTGGGTAGCAAGAATCCAAGTACTTGAGCCACTATTTGTTGCTTTCCAGGCATATTAACACGGAGCTGAATTGGAAATGCATATTAGCCAGAACTTGAACTGGCAGTCTGATAAGGAATATGAGTGTTCCAAGCAGTGATTTATCTTGCTGTGCCACAGCACCTGCCCCTAATGTGTCTTTATTTTAAAAATTTTATTTGAAAGGCATAGTGACAGGGAGAGAGATGGAAGACTTTTATCCACTGGTTCACTCCTCAGTGGCCAAAACAGTCAGACCTGGACCTGGCTGAGCTGAGAGCCAGGAATTTCATCCAGCTGTTCTAAGTAAGTGTCAGGCACTAAGCACTTGAGCCATATATTCTTGCTTTCCCACACATATTAGGGAGCTACATTGGAAGCATAGTAACTGGAATTCAAACTGGGAATCTGATATGATATGGGATGTTGGTGTTACAACAGCAACTTACTCACTGTGCCCCCCACCATATATATATATATGTGTGTCTATATATATTTTTTTTAACTGCAATTGTAGTGCTGGTATCTAATGGGTACCTGTTTTGAGTCCTGACTATTCCACTTCAGATCCAGCTCCCTGCTGATTTGTCTGGGAAAGCAGTGGAAGATGGCCTAAGTCCTTAGGTATCTGTACCCATGTGGGAGACCCGTATGAAACTCCTGACTGTGAACGAGCCCAGCTCCACGTGTTGCGGCCATTTGGAGGGTGATCCAATGGGTTAGAACGTCTTTCTGTGGGCCCAGTGTGGTAGCCTAGTGGCTAATGTCCTCATCTTGCGTGAGCTGGGATCGCATATGGGCCCTGGTTGGTGTTCTGGCTACTCTACTTCCCTTCCAGCTCCCTGCTCGTGGCCTGGGAAGGTAATGTTGCTTATTGACTTTCTAATAAAAATCAATAAATCTTAAAAAAAAAAAATTGTGTTTTGTCTGTTTCTCCAAGTAACTATGCCTTTCAAGTAAGCAAATAATTAAGAAATATTTTTATAGGAAAGTTAGACTTACTGAGAGAAGGAGAGACAAACAATCCTGCATCTGCTGATTCACTCCCCAAGTGGCTGCTATGACTGGAGTTGAGCTGATCTGAAGCCAGGAGCCAGGAGTTTCTTTTGGGTCTCCCACGTGGGTGCAGGGTCCTAAGGTCTTAGGTCTTCCTTGACTGCAATAAATAAATCTTAAAATAGCTCTAGGGAAGGGTGTCTGGCATGATGATTAGGTCTTCTCTTGGGCTGCCTGCATTCCAAATTGGAGTGCCTAATTTGTGTCTTGATCCAGCTTCCTGTTAATGTGCACTCTGAGAGGCAGCAGATGATGGTTCAAGTACTTGGGTTGCTGCCACCTATGTGGGAACATAGATAAGTTCTGGGCTTGTGGCTTTGACCTGGGTTAGCCTTGGCTGTTGCAGAGATTTGAGGGTGAGCCAGCACATGGAGGAGCTCTCCGGTTTTCTCTCCTTTCACACAAAACTGAACATAAACAAAACGTTTAAAAAGACATTGCAGGCCTGGCTCAGTAGTCTTGTGGCTCAGTCCTCGCCCTGCATGCCCTGGATCCCATATGGGTGTCTGTTCAGGTTCCCATGCAGCTCCGTGCTTATGGCCTGGGAAGGCATTTGAGGACTGCCCAATGCCTCAGGACCCTGCATTTGTGTGGGACACCTGGAAGAAACTCCTGACTTTGGATTGGCCCAGCTCAGCTCCAGCTAGTTGAAGCCACTTGGGGAGTGAAACAGCAGATGGATGATTTTTCTCTTTGTGGCTGCTTCTTTTTGTAAATCTGACTTTCCAGGGCCTGGTGTGATGGCGCAGTGGTTAAGGTCCTCGCCTTGCACGCCCAGGATCCCATTTGGGCGCTGGTTCTAATCCCGGCAGCCCCGCTTCCCATCCAGCTCCATGTCTGTGGCTTGGGAAAGCAGTCGAGGATGGCCCAAAGCTTTGGGACCCTGCACTTGTGTGGGAGACCTGGAAGAGGCTCCTGGCTTCGGATTGGCTCAGCTCCAGCCTTTGTGGCCGCCTGGGGAGTGAACCATCGGACGGAAGATCTTCCTCTCTGTCTCTTCTCCTCTTTGTATATCCATCCGCCTTTCCAATAAAAATAAAAATAAGTCTTTCAAAAAAAAATCTGACTTTCCAATACAAATAATAAAATATTTTAAAAAGAAAAGACATTGCAGCACAGAATGCATTAAGTTACTGTTTATGATGGTGTCCTAAGAGTGCTAATTTGAAGTCTTGGCTGCTCTCTTCCAATCCAGCTTCTTGCTGACGTCCCTGGGAAGGTGACAGACATTGATCCAATGACTTAGGTCTCTGCAACTCATGTGGGTAGTGCAGATGGAGCTCCAGGCCTCCACCTGGTGCACACTTGGAGGTTGTAACCATTTGGGGAATAAACCAGTAGATGGAAGATCCTTTTCCCACTGTTTTTTTTCTTTCTGTTACTTCGTATTTTAGGCAAATACATTTTTAAAAATTAAAAAGCTCTAGTTTTATAGAATTATAATCATGATAGGAGGTGATGGATTTTAAACTTAAAAATATTTGAAAGGCAGAGAGGCATCTCCTATCCATTGGTCGACTCCTCAAATGTTGAAACCAGGAACCTAGAGCTAATTCCGACTCCCCCATATGGGTGGCAAGGACTAAGTGTTTGCACCATGTAAGTATTTGAAACTGTTGCTTTCTGGAGTAACAGAGTTGTGATTCTGTCCTGGGGTCTCCACTATCTGATATAGGTGTTCCAAGTGGTCCTGAGGGTTGTGCAAAATATTCACCCCATTAGTCTTACATTTTTTGGTAAGCGGTATACAATTGGTGTAGTGGACAGGAGGTGAGAGACCTCTTTAATGGATGGGTTAAAAATTAGAGTGAGGGGCCCAACGCGATAACATAGTGGTTAAAGTCCTCGCCTTGCACGTGCTGGGATCCTATATAGGCACCAGTTTTAATTCTGGCAGCCCCCCCCCCAATCCAGCTCCATGCTTGTGGCCTGGGAAAGCAGTGGAGGACATTGGGACCCTGTACTTGCGTGGGAGATGCGGAGGAAGAGTTCCTGGCTCCTGGCTTCAGTTTGGCTCAGTTTTAGCCTTTGTGGCCACTTGAGGAGTAAATCATCTGTATATCTTATTTTGCAATAAAAATAAATCTTAAAAAATTATTGCTACCTTGGACATCAGCTTGGGACTGGCATGTTGGCTGTCAGGCTCATCTTCAGCCTGTGGTGCTGGCATCCCATGTGGGTACTAATTGGAGTCCCGGCTACTTCATTGCTAATTCGGCTATCTGGTTATGGCCTGGAAAGCAGCAGAGGATGGCTCAGAATCGTGGGCACAGACCTGTGTGGAAGACCAGGAAGAAACTCCTGGCTCCTCTTTCAAATTGGCTCAGCTATGGCTATTGCTGCCATTTGGGGAGTGAACCAGCAGATGGAAAACCTCTCTCTGTCTCTCCTTCTTTATCTGTAAAATTTGCTTTTCTTTTCTTTTCTTTTTTTTTAAATTTTAATTTTATTTTTAGTTTTTTAAAGATTTATTTTTATTACAAAGTCAGATATTGAGAGGAGGAGAGAGAGGAAGATTTTTTTTTAAAGATTTATTTATTGGAAAGTCAGATATACAGAGAGGAGGAGAGACAGAGAGGAAGATCTTTGTCCAATGATTCACTCCCAAAGTGAGTGCAACGGCCAGTGCTGCACCGATCCAAAGCCAGGAGCCAGGAACAGCTTCTAGGTCTCCCATACGGGTGCAGGCTCCCAAGGCTTTGGGTCGTCTTTGTTTTCCCAGACCACAAGCAGGGAGCTGGATGGGAAGCAGGGCAGCTGGGATTAGAACCAGTGCCTATATGGGATCCTGGCGTGTTCAAGGCTATGCTATCATACTGGCCCCTAAAATCTGCTTTTTAATAAAAATAAATAAATCTTGAAAAAAAAAATCAGTCTTTCGGCACCAGCTTTGTGATGCATTGGGTTACTCTGCTGCCTGCAACACTGTCATTCCAAATGATCAGCGACTTGAGTCCTTTCTGCTCCATTTCCCATCCAGTTTTTTTTTTTTAAAGATTTATTTATTTATTGGAAAGTCAGATATTCAGAGAGGAGGAGAGACAGAGAGGAAGATCTTCCAATGATTCACTCCCCAAGTGAGCGCGATGGCCGATGCTATGCCAAGTTAGGGACTAAGAGAGAGAGTTGAATCTCTAGGAAATTTGAAGTGGGAATTATTAATCCAGATAGTCTGTTTTTTAATGTTTGTTAGGGATTTCTTCCTTCCTTCTTCCTTTTCAGAGATTTGTATAATTGAAAGAGAAACAGAAATCTTCCACATATTAGTTGATTCCCTAACTGTCACCAGTCTAGATCTGCCTGAACCCCAGAGGCAAGAATTCCATCAGGCTCTCCCTGGCTGGCGGGGATCAAGTACTTGGGCTGTCTTCTGTTTCCTTCCTAGGCATATTACTAGGTAGCTGGGACTTAAATCAGTACTAATGAAATGTTGGAGTTGGAGACAGTGATTTAACTTGTTGTCCCACAACACTGGCCCCATTCAGGATTTATTTTCCTTTTCTGGAGCCTGTTTTCTTTTTTTTGTTTTGGTAAAGATTTATTTGAAAGGTAGCATGACAGGGAGGGGTCAGAGCAGGGGTGTGGTGGTGGGGGTGCCTGTCTTCCACCTGCTGGTTCATTCTCCAAGTGCTTGTAATAACCAAGGTTGGGCTAGGCAAAGGCTAGAGTCCAAAGCTTCCTCTGAGTCTCCTCGTGGGTAGTGCCCAAATACTTGGGCCGTCTTTCGCTTTTTTCAGGCCAATAGCAGGATCACAGTGGAACATCCAGGATGTGAACCAGTACCTGTACGGATACCAGCGTCACAGGGGGCAGCTCAACACGGGTTGCTTACTGGTGCTTCTTAGCCCCTTCTGCTTTTCCCCAATTGAGACTTTGGGCCAGGAGCAAGGTGCTGGTGACTTTAATAAATTGGTGATTAATCTGCTCATTTCACAGTCGATCTTTGTGTCTGTGCCCTTGGGTCATGAAGCAGTCTTCCTGGGAGTCATATAACTGGCTCCACATCTCGGCCTTACCCCTTTCGCTCTGGCCATTAGTCAGTGATACTGCTTAGATAGCCATTTCTATTAATAGGAGTTAGAGTAGTTTACAAAATTATACCAGCCAGAGCTTAATGAACAGGATTTTCTTTTTTGTCTTTTTCTTGGTTTTTATAACCAAACATGCTTTGTCTGTTTGCTCTGGGTCCAAGATGTGGGATGAAGGAGTACGAGGTCACAAACCGGGACTGGTGTTGAGGTGTCCTTGTGGCTGGGCTCTGGCCATTGCAGCCGTGTGTGTGTGTGTGTGTGTGTGTGTGTGTGTGTGTGTGTGTGTGTGTGTGTGTGTGTGTGTGTGTGTGTGTGTGTGTGTGTGTGTGTGTGTGTGTGTGTGTGTGTGTGTGTGTGTGTGTGTGTGTGTGGCTGGGCTCGGCCATTGCAGAGGGTGTGTGTGTGTGTGTGTGTGTGTGTGTGTGTGTGTGTGTGTGGCTGGGCTCTGGCCATTGCAGAGGGGGTGTGTGTGTGTGTGTGTGTGTGTGTGTGTGTGTGTGTGTGTGTGGTGGGCTCTGGCCATTGCAGAGGGTGTGTGTGTGTGTGTGTGTGTGTGTGTGTGTGTGTGTGGCTGGGCTCTGGCCATTGCAGAGGGTGTGTGTGTGTGTGTGTGTGTGTGTGTGTGTGTGTGTGCTGGGCGCTGGCCATTGCAGAGGGTGTGTGTGTGTGTGTGTGTGTGTGTGTGTGTGTGTGTGTGGCTGGGCTCTGGCCATTGTGTGTGTGTGTGTGGCTGGGCTCTGGCCATTGCAGCCGTGTGTGTGTGTGTGTGTGTGTGTGTGTGTGTGGCTGGGCTCTGGCCATTGCAGAGGGTGTGTGTGTGTGTGTGTGTGTGTGTGTGTGTGTGTGTGTGGCTGGGCTCTGGCTATTGCAGGGGTGTGTGTGTGTGTGTGTGTGTGTGTGTGTGTGTGTGTGTGTGTGTGTCTGGGCTCTGGCCATTGCAGAGGGTGTGTGTGTGTGTGTGTGTGTGTGTGTGTGTGTGTGTGTGTGTGTGTGTGGCTGGGCTCTGGCCATTGCAGAGGGGGTGTGTGTGTGTGTGTGTGTGTGTGTGTGTGTGTGTGTGTGTGTGGCTGGGCTCTGGCCATTGTGTGTGTGTGTGTGGCTGGGCTCTGGCCATTGCAGCCGTGTGTGTGTGTGTGTGTGTGTGTGTGTGTGTGTGTGTGTGTGTGTAGTGGGGTGAGCCAGCAGATGGAAAATCTGTCTTTTCTCCTTTCTTTAGTTTGCTTCTAAATAAATAAATAATAACAAACAAAATATCAAATAAACAAAAATAAGCAATGAAACAAATAAATTTGTTTCTGGCTCTGGATCGGCACAGCACCAGCCATTGCACTCACTTGGGAAGTGAATCATTGGACGGAGGATCTTCCTCTTTGACTTTCCTCCTCTCTGTATATCTGACTTTGTAGTAAAAATAAAAATAAATCTTTAAAAAAAAAAGATTGTAAGCCAATGGTGTCAGAGTTGAAGCTGTACTGTTCTCTTTGTTGACGTAAAGCATATTCATTCAGATTGAAACTAGCAATATCCTGAATTTATTTTGAAAGGATTATGGCAACTATCAGTTGTAAATACTGTAAAAATATTTAAGTTGACTCAAATATGTATCTTGCCAGTCACAGGCTACATCTGATAGAGTTTGAGACTTTGCTTCTCATTTATGGTTTGTTCCTATTATTTTTTGTTGGGAAGACAGAGTTACAAAGAAGGAGGGACACAGAGAAATCTTTGACCCTCTGGTTCTCTCTGCAAATGGCCACAATGGCCAAAGCTGGGCTGATCCAAAGTTGGGAGCCAGGAGTATCTTCTGGGTCTCCCACATGGGTATAGTGGCCCAGGAACTATGGAATGGCTTGAACTGATGCCCGAATGGGATTTTGGTGCCACAGTTAGGGGCTTAGGCTGCTATGCTTTGGGGCCAGCCCTTCAGTTATACTTTTTAAAACTAATTGTTTTTTCCTTTCCTTTTCTTTCTTTCTTTCTTTCTTTCTTTCTTTCTTTCTTTCTTTCTTTCTTTCTTTCTTTCTTTTTTTTTGAGATATTGTGAGAAACACAGACACTGGAATTAATTTTATGTCTTTGAAATTACAGTTTTTGGTCTTGTAATGACAATACTGGAAAGATGTAAATTTCTGATCTTTGACCAAGAAGGGTGGTGCTTAGCGTGGGCTGCAGGCTGAGGGACGCTCCCGCTTCCCCTGGAGTTGGAGGTGGCGTGCTTCTGGTTCAGTTACGGGCCTTCACCAGCTTTGTTTCCTTCTGTTCCTGCAGGACCTCTGCTTTCCAGGAAGATAAAAGGCTTTTAAAGCTGCCTAGCACTGGAAGGATAGGTAAGGTACCCGAAGACGAATGTTTGTGAAAGAAAGGGGCAGAATAGTCCCATCCTTGCCAAGATAGGCTGCAGAATGTTAGAACCCTGATTGTGGGGCCAAGGTGCTATCCAGCAGTGCATTTAATAAAGTGACACATGTGGAAGAGAAAAATGGAAAGGAAAGGAAAGATCCCTGTGTCCCTAGAGGAAGGAAGCATTCCTTCCACTCAGCTCCCTCCCGTCCCCCTTTCCCTGTGGCTGCTGGGTTTCCTGGTGGTTACAGCCACATAGAGACCCTGGTGTCTCCGTGTCTCTGCCCTGGCAGGCCTGTGCAGCCCAAATTTATTCCTGCGGATGTGTCGCAGTTGGTCCTTAGATACTTAAGTATGGGGAAGGTGTCCCAGTGGTGGAGACCAGTAGGACACTTGCCATAATGTGTTCGTTGTTTTGACACTTGCTCTTCATTTCCTTGGATGTTGTTTGTATGGGAATCCACAGACAAGCACCTGTTAGTTTCTAACTACCGTATTGAAACTAACGCAATTTGAAGACATTCCTTTTGATTTTGCAAGCATTATGTTTTCCCTTCTGGGCAGTTCCCCTAGGCGTCTCAAAGGTTAATCCGGGACTGCTTAAGAAGATGCTGAAGGCTGTCTGGTAGGAGCAAACCAATTCTGTCTTGATTATCATAAATACCCTCACTGGGAGCCAGCTCCATGGTGCTGCAGGTTAAACTGCCACTTGTGATGGAGTCCTAATTTGAGTACTAGCTGCTCCATTTTACATCTAGTTTCTTGCGAATGCACCTAGGAAAGCAGCAGCAGGTAGCCAAAGGGCTTGAACACCTTCTACCCACATGGGAGACCCAGTTAGAGTTCCCAGTTTCTTGCTTTGGTCTGGCCTACCCTTGGCAATTGTGACCATTCAGTAGGTGGAACTACTTCACTTTCTCTGTCATTCTGCCTGTCAAGTAAATAAATAAATCATTAAAAAAAAGTTTTGTGCCTATTCTTCTAAAAAATTTATTTTTGTCTGAAAGGCAGAATTAGATAAGAAAGACAGAAATCTTCATTCCTCCCCAAATGGCTATTAACTGGAGCTAGGCTGGTCCAAAGCCAGAAGCCTGAAGCTTCTTCTGAGTTTCCCACATGAATGCAGGGGGCCCAAGGACTTGGGCTATTTTCTGCTGCTTTCCCAGGCATATTATCAGAGACTTGGATTGGAAGTGTAGCACCCAGGATTCGAACTGGTACCCATATATGATGCCAGTACTACAGGTGGAGCCTTAAGTTACTACACCACAGCAGCAGTCCCAATAAATGAATTTTTAAATTAAAACAAAGCAACCTTAATTAGTTTGGTTGTTCTCCATGCTGAGTTGATTGTGTGGCCAGTTTTTTTTGCCAAGAAAAATGATGTAGTCAATAATGGAATTCAAAGAAGCATTCCAAATGGCGTTTCCTTTTTATTTAACTATTAATCAGAACCTGGGATCCCGTCCATATCTGGGTCTTGATTTCATTATTGAATATGTCCATGAGATTTCCAGGTCTTCCCTTTGATGGCCCTGGGCAGTGGAGCTCCCACCTGGGTCTCCCCTGTTCTCAGGGAACCTTGCTGGCAGGAGGGTTTCCCATCAGGGTCCTGCCTGGTGAGCAAGGGCGGATCCTGGGTTTTGGGGTTGATAAGGCTGCTTCTGTGAGGTTGAGTTGGAAAAGTGTCTCATATTTTTAGGCTTTTGAGCTGTGCTGGAAAGATTGACTTGCTGGAACGGGGGAATTCGGTAGGAGGAGACTAGAAGAGAAGCTCTTTATTAAAGATCTAAAAATAGAATGTTATTAAAGTCACAAATAGATGCCAGTGGGATTTCTGTCTCTCTCTCCCACTGTGGATATGTGCAGCTAGCTGTTGTTTCTGTCTACCTGGGAAAGATTACAATATTTTGTCAGAGGGTCAGTGTAGGAGACCTAAACATTGTGTTTGCCGGTTTGAGGATGTACCTTTTTCTCCATTCCTCCCTGCCCCCTCCAACTTCCAAAGGAATTTAGAAACTGACTGAATGTCTTGGCATAATTCCCTGAGGCTGGAATTCTTAGTGAGAGAACTTGCTTCTAGGGCCTGTAGGGCCTGTGCCTTGCTGGCAGGGCAGTGGGATCCTCCGGCCCTCAGAGCCCTGAGCTGCTTTTCTTACTTGCTGGAAAGGACTGGCCAAAGAGGGCTTTCCTACAGAGGCTGGCCAGTCCACCTGGTTTCATCTAACTGTTTTTCAGGCTGCCCTTGGGCTTTGGTGGGGCGGGATCCCCTTGGGCCACTTTCAGCTAGAGAGGGCAGCAGTTGCTCCTCACAGTGCAGGCCTCTGGTGCCCCAGGCTGCCTGTGCCCTTTCCTACATGCGTGAGGGGGTGGAGGAATGTCCTGGCCTTGCCTCTTGCAGCCCGTCCTGGCTGTGAGGGAGAATGGGGCCCATTGTAGGCTGTGCCTGCAGGCACAGCTGTCCACTTCAGTGACAGGCCTGCTGTGACCCTGGGTGCAGAGGGGCCGGGAGCCCAGTGAGCCATCTCCTTCACAAGCTGCTGTGTGCTCAGAAATGTTGTGTGGGGTGCTGCTTACACTTCAGTTACCCTCAGGGGAGCCCTCCGGTTTTGGGTTTGTGCCTGGACCCCCTATCTGTCCTAGCTCACCATGAAGCAGAGCTGAAGCCATATTGGGAGAATCTACTCCCAATGGGGCAAAGTGCATAGTCAGAGGAGGCTGGACACACCCTCCTCTGAGCTTTCTTATGTATGCTTCAGATCCTCTGGGAAGCATTGTATTAATCTGTGAACGAGATTGGGCTTTACATTCTTGTTTTCTTTATTTTGACCATAAGTAATTTTAGAACTCACTGAACATATGAAATGCAAGGGCTGGCACGGCACCATAGCTCGCTAATCCTGGAGCTACTTCCAGGTCTCTTCCAGGTCTCCTGGAGCTACTTCCAGGTCTCTCGCACGGGTGCAGAGTCCCAAGGCTTTGGGCTGTCCTCTACTGCTTTCTTAGGATACAAGCAGGGAGCTGGATGGGAAGTGGAGCAGCCAGGATACAATCCAGTGCCCATTTGGGATGCTGGGGCTGCAGACGGAGGCTTAATATGCTGTGCCCTACCACTGCTCCAACAAGTGAGATATTATCTATTGAAGACTCTGTCTTTTGACAAGCTAGGCAAGGCTTTTGGCTTGTGTGTAATCATGTTGTAGACACTGCTGAGCATAGGAGATGTGGGCCTGGGGAAGGAGTGATGCTGGAAGTGTTGAGTTCCCTGGAACTCCCTCAGCCATAGGAGGCACTTCTGCCTCAGTGACAGGGCATGTGTGCCCTCCCCACAGGCTACTGAGCAGGACAATGGGTGCTGGTAGTGTGCGTGGTAACAGGTGCGCCTGGCAACTTGCTGTAATCACTGCTTATTATCTGTCCCTCCTCATTCTGGTGTGAATCTGATGTTTCATGAAGCTGACTATATTTCTTCAGTTAGTGGTGCTGTGTTTTATAATTTGCTATGTCTTATAATTATGTGCAAAATAGGTTATACGTACTGAATACTTTGTTAAGAAGAGCAAGAGAAGCAGAATGTAGACCTGAGCTTGTAGGATCTCCCAGGCAGTTCTGAGGGATGCACCGTCCAGTCGTGTTGTTTTGCTGGAGTAGAGTGATCCTGGGAGGGCAACCCCGTATCAAGAATACAGCGCTAGAAGAGCTTTGAGGGCTAAGGTCTCTATATTAACTGGACAAGGTTTTTTTTTTTTAAACTGAAGATTTATTTCCTTGAAGTACAGAGCAAAAAAGGGAGAGAAGAAGCAAGGGGGAGAGGGGGAGAGCAGGGAAGCAAATATAAGCACTTGTGGTATTTTCTATCTGGTGGTTGGTTTCCCAAGTGGCCACAGAAGTCACATCTGTGCCACATTGAAGCCAGGAGCCAGAGGTGAAGGTTCAAGCACCTGGAGCGGTTGCTGCCATACCAGGTACATTAGGAGGGTGGTGAGTTAGAAGTGGAACTGCTGGGACTGCTGCTAGCACTCAGACATAGGATGATGGTTTTGCAAGTGACAGCTTTTTATTGAAAAGGCATATTTACAGTGAGGAGAGTTAGAAAGATCTTCATTGCTGGTTTACTCCCCAAATGGGTGCAATGGCTGGAGCTGGACTGATCTGAAGCTAGGAGCCTGGAGCTTCTGGGTTTCCCACGTGGATGCAGTGTCTGAAGGCTTTGGGCCATCCTCTACTGCTTTCCCAGGGCACAAGCAGGGATCTAGAAGGGAAGTGGAGCAGTTGGGATATGAACCAGCACTCATATAAGATCCTGGCGTATGCAAGGTGAGGATTTGTTTTTAGCCACTAGGCTATTGCACCGGGCTGAGCCCTCTGTGTGTGTGTGTGTGTGTGTTTTTGTTTGTTTTGTTTTTTTTTTTTAGTTTTTAGTTTTTAAATTTTATTTGAATGCCAGAACTATAGAGAGGAGAGCCAGAGAGAGAGGGCTTCCATTTTCTGGGTTACTTCCAAAATGGCTGCTATGGTCAGGGTGGAGCCAGAAACTTCTCTCAGGTTGGCAGGGACTCAAGTACTTTGGCCATCTCTCACTGCTTTCTCCAGACAATTAGCAGGAAACTGTGTTGGAAATGGAGCAACTGGGATTCTAACCTCCATGGTGTTGCGGGGGGCAGGCAGCAGCCTTGTCTGCTGTGTAACAATGCCAGTTATTTTTGTTTTAAATTTTTTCCTTTAAAATATATTTTTATTGGAAAGACAGATTTACAGGGAGGAGAGACAGAAAGATCACGCATTGCTGGTTTACTCCTCAAATGGTCACAGTAACTGGAGCTGAACTGATCCGAAGCCAGGAGCCTGGAGCTTCTTCTGGATCTGATATGTGTATGCAGGGTCCCAAGGTTTTGGACCGTCCTCTACAGCTTTCCCAGGCCACAAGCAGGGAGGTGGATGGGAAGTGGAGCAGCCAGATATGAACTGGTGCCCATATAGGATCCTGGTACATCCAAGTGAGGATTTAACCACTGAATTGTGTGCCTCCCTCCACCCCCTCTTTTTTTTTTTAATTTTAAGAGTATCTGGTCTGGTCAGTGTTTTCTTGAACCTCAGCAGTGATATCAAAGCAGAGTTTGGACTAGTAAGGACATCATGTGAATGGGGAGATAAAGTCCTTCATTTCCTTTTGTATGATGTTTATTTCTGTTTGGGTAATTGATAGCAATACATCCCAATGTGAAAAGCCCTTGTCACTTTTTTTTTAATCCATGTGACTTTCTGACTTAGAAAACTGGTGCTTTTCCTATGCCCTGAGCAGGAGCAGATTCTGTATCTGGAACATGGAATCAGCTGAGCTGTGTAGTTGGAATTCTTTCAAACAGGAAAATTTAAAAAAATAATTAAAAAAAATTATAGGTTGAACTTGGTGTGGAATATCTGAACTTTACTTTCTGTAAGATCAGCATCTTCCCCCTGAAAACCTAAAGAGCTTTGAGCATCCTGACTGCTTGGGGCTACAAATGGGGCACATGGTGTCAGTGAGGCCACAGGTGTGATAAGGCAGGGTACAGGTGCCACTCTGTAGCCATGCCCCCTGAGAATGACTGCCTGCTCTGAAGGTAGTGGTGGTTTGAGCTGTGACTTCCTGGGTGGAGCAGCTGAGCTGTAGCACCTGGCAGAGAAGGCAGCAGGGGATTGCCAGAGTGTGGGACCCTGCTGTTATCAGTGACCTCTGTCAGTCAGGTTGGAGGCGAGCTGTGGGCTGTTATCAGAAGGGAAACGTGCTCACACTGCCAGAGGCCAGCTGGAGGTGTCCCCATCCTCCTTCAGGATAGACCAGAGCCTGGCCACTGCATGGCTAGGAGAGTAGTGGGCAGGGGTTGATGAGAAGCAAGTCTGCCTCCACAGCTCGTACAGAAGCAGGAGCCCAGAGCCTGTTATCAGACCTACATAGTCTAGTCTAGGGTGTTCTGTTATCTTAACCACTGGGCTAAATGCCTACCCTTGTTTATACATTTTGAAGCATTTATTTTTTTTTAAAGATTTATTTATTTTTATTGCATAGTCAGATATATATATAGAGAAGAGACAGAAAGATCTTCCGACCAGTGATTCACTCCCCAAGTGAGTGCAGTGACCGGTGCTATGCCGATCCGAAGCTTGGACCCTCTTCTGGGTATCCCACACGGGTTCAGGATCCCAAGGCTTTGGGCCGTCCTCAACTGCTTTCTGAGGCCACAAGCAGGGAGCTGGATGGGAAGTGGAGCAGCCAGGATTAGAACTGGCACCCATAAGGGATCCTGGCATTCAAGGCGAGGACTTTAGCTGCTAGGCTACCATGCTGGGCCCTAAAATGTTTATTCTGTGTCAGGTATTTCTCTAAGTATTTGTACACGTTAGTTCACCTAATGCCTCATTGTTTATAAATATAAAAGATTAAGTAAAGGAGGAATTTGATGTAAGAAGTGTTTGAGACAAAATAGTATTAAAGAATCTTATGAGACAGTCTAGCCTGTGGGTTGCCCGTTGGTTTCCACTGGGCAAGTCATGTTGGTGCTGGCATTCATTCATTCATTCAGCAGGTGACCACCTCACTCTCCAGCCTTATGAGGAATAATTGGCAAAGAAAAACTGTATTTGGGGTATACAATACTATGTTTTGATATTCATATACATTGTAGGGTAATTACTGCAAGGTAACATCTGTAACCTCTTATAGTTTGAATATTTTGTTTTAGAAAATTTGTGAGATGAAAAAAGAACTTTCAGGGGCTATCTCTGTAGTATAGTGGGTAAAGCCATCACCTGCAGTGCCTGTATGGATGCTAGTTTGAGTCTAGGCTGCCTCACTTTTGGTCTACCTCCTGCTAGTATGACTGAAAAGCAGCAGAAGATGGCTTATATATGTGGGCTGCTGCACCCTCATGGGAGACCCACAGGAAGCTCCTGGCTTTGGACATGCCTGGCTTTTACTGTGGTGGCCATTTTGGGAGTGAACCACTGGATGGGATATCTCTCTGTAATTCTTGACTTTCAAATTAATAAATGCATATTTTATTTTATTTTGTTTTTGTTTTGTTTTCCCTCTTTTTTTTTTTTTACAGATTTATTTTTATTGCAAAGTCAGATATACAGAGAGAAGGAGAGACAGAGGAAGATCTTTCATCTGTTGATTCACTGTCTAAGTGACTGCAGTGGTTTAGAGCTGTGTCGATCTGAAGCCAGGAGCCCGGAGCCTCTTTCAGGTTTCGCATGTGGGTGCAGGATCCCAAGGCTCTGGGCCATCCTCGACTGCTTTCCCAAGCCACAAGCAGGGAGCTGAATGGGAAGTGGAGTTGCCGGGATTAGAACCGGCGCCCGTATGGGATTCCTGGCGCGTTCAAGGCGAGGACTTTCAGCACTAGGCCACAGCACCGGGCCCTTTTTAAAAAGTTTTATTTATTTTTATTGGAATGGTGGATATACAAAAGGAGTAGAGAGGAAGAGCTTTTGTTCGCTGATTCACTCCCCAAATGGCTGCAATGGTGGGAACTTCACTGATCCAAAGCCAGGAGCCAAGAATTTCTTCTGGGTTTCCCACATGGGTACAGAGTCTCAAGACTTTGGGCTGTCCTCTACTGCTTTTCTAGACCACTGGCAGGGAGCTGGATGGGAAGTGGAGTTGCCAGGACGTGAAGAAGTGCCCATATGGGATCCTGCCACATGCAAGGTGAGGCTTTAGCCTCTAGGCTGTTGCGCCAGCCCTCCAGGTGGTATACAGCGCCCACTCCAAAAGGTGTTTTGTGAGTTACTGTCAGGTCCTGGGTGCTGTGCTGGCTTCTGGAGATCCTGTGTGCTCTCTTCTCTTCTGCCCTCAGCAGGCAGCAGAGGGAGGCGGGAAGATTATTTCTCCTCACCGTGGTGTTTTTCATAAGACAGTAGGCTGTGGAGACACAGCATCTAGCCGGTGACCACAGGCAGGCTTGGTTTACCTTTGGTTCTATGTCCTAAGATAGACTAAGATACCCTCCAAGGGTAACATAGAGATTTTTTAATTTTTTTCTTCAATGTCAAGCTGAGGTGTTAGCATTGCAGCTTAGTAGTTAAGGCCACTGCCTATGATCCTGGCATACTTTTTGATTCCCAGTGCATGTCCCAGCTGCTCTGTTTCTGGTCCAGATCCCTGTTGATGGCCTGAGACAAACTGTGTAAGGGGACCCAAGTGTTTGTGCCCCTGTCTCTCATGGGAGACCTGGAAGAAGCTCTTGGCTTTGGCCTGGCAAAGACCTCATTGTTGTTGTCACCTGGGGAGTGAACCAGTGGATGGAAGATCTTTCTTTGTCCCTCTCCCTTTTCTTTTAACTTTATCTTTCAAATAAATAAATTTTAAATATTAGAAAAAAAAGTGAACGGACTAGTGCTGTGACTAGGCTTCCACCTGTGGCACAGCATTTCCTATGCGCATTCCTGTCCTGGCTGCCCTACTTCCCATGCAGCTCCCTGCTTGTGGCCTGGGAAAGCAGCAGAAGATGGATCAAAGCCACTCACCCACCCAGATAGTCACCAACGCTTGGCTGGGGTAGTTGATCATTTGTTCTGTCCATTGTCCTCTGTGATGGTACCAGGTCCTCTGTTGGCTCCGATTTGTTGCCTTATCCCGCATGTGCATCTGAATATGCTGTGCACTGCTCCATCTAAGCCATTGAAAAGGCTCAGCTCTGACACATGCATTCCACGGTCAGACCATGGAACTTGCAATTGTCTTTGTGGCTGGAGTTCCCAGTCCAGCAGTTCATTTTGGGGAGAATCGCCAAAGAAACCTCATTTGAGGTGATTCCAGACCTGGTTCTTCTGTGTGTTTACCAGTACAAGGCCTGGCAAAGTCCATCATTCAAATTAGCCTATGCATGCACTGGAAATTGCAATTGTTGGGTCAGTTCTGTCTCCAGCTCTGTCTTCTACGCAAACCAATGGGTTTTGGAGTACAGCCCAATCCTGCCCGCCACACATTCGGCCTACACACAATCCAGTGGGAGCTGTAGCCTAGTTGAAGTGAAGCGCAATAACCCCCACCAGGCCCGCCCCCTGCCATGGTTCCTGTGCTTGCCAGAATGTACAACAGACTCATCTGGTTCAGTCTGTCCCACATCCCATTCAGCTTTCATACATGTCAGTGGGCATTGAAGCCTAGTTCAACCCAACCAGCCTCACTATCCAGTCCACACAGGTACTGGCAGGTACCAACCTCTTTCTAGTTATGCCTGCCCCTAGTCCTGGTTCTCATGCTCACCAGTCACAGGGACAACCCAAGAGGGAGATGTCCACTGTTTCCCTACAGGGCCCACTTCCAGTCCTGGGTCTTGTACTCTCCAGGTGGTTCTGCTATTTAGCCTGACAGAATTTGCCCCCCGTGCCAGCCATTGGCAGCTGGTGCTGTGGCATAGCCCAACCCACCCACACTCACTCTGGCTTATTCGTGCACCAGGAGGAACGGTCAGCCCAGCCTGGGTTTTCCATCATCTAGCTCACATGTAAGCCACCGGGTGTTGTAGCCCTGCCCGGCTTGGTCTGCCCCCAATCCCAGCTCTCACACTCACCAGTGGAAGTAGTGGCCCAGCAAGGTTGCCCCTTTGTAGAGTTGAAATCAAAATGGAGTAAACATGGTTCATTGCTAACTGCAATTCTTTTTGCTTTTGTAACTTCTGCTTTACTTGCTTGGCTAACAAACTGTGTGAGCTTGCAGGCCTAATGGCCAATGTGACCTTTAGTGCCAGTGACCCCAACTCCCATAAATCAAGGCCCCAGCTTTATTAACCCATAGATAACTCAAGATCAGGGTCTGCTTGTCACAGGTGGCGCCAAGGTTGGAGCTCAGACCTGAGGAGAGCAGGCAGGAGCTGGCAAGCCGAGATAAGCAAGGAATGCGTAATCCTTCCTCACTCACCTCTCGAGCTGTTGTAAATTGTGTCCCCCCTTGAAGCTGTGTCAAACTGCCCCTATAAAAGCTTTGTAATTGTACTGCTCAGGGCCGCACTCCGGTAAGGGGTGTTAATCTGGGCTGGCCGGCTGGTCTGTTAGTCTGTTGCCTTGCCTCTCATTTATAATAAAACTTTGTTGTGACTGTCACTGGTGAATGTAACATTCTGTTTTAATGGAGGAGTGGATGCAACACCCTCAGCTCCCCTTACTGGGTTCGCCCCTCCTCCTTCCCCTGGGTCTCACATGTGCTGGTTGAGAACTGTGGTCAAGTCTGGCATGGCCTGCCTCACCTTGGTATTTGCCAGTGGGTGCTATAGCTGATTTGGGTCTGTCCCACTCCCAATTCCATCTCACGCTGGTGGGGGCTATAGCCCAGCCCAACCTGTCCAGCACCCAGTCCCGGCCCTCATGTGGACTGGCTGGTATTGCAGCCCGACCTGGCTTGACCCACACTCCATTCTGGCTCTCGGATTTGCCAGTGGATGATATGAACTGGCCCAGCCTGACTCACCCCAGACCTGAGCCAAATGTAGTAAAAAAAAGTTTTTCTTAGCTATTTATTTAAAAACTCAGAAGATCAGCGAGCTCTCTCTGTTGGTTCACTTTCTTAAAGCTCACAGTGGCTAAGTGCTGGCCTAGCTTGTTTCCTGTAAGCTGGGAACGCAGTGTAGGTTCCTGGTGTGAGTGGCAGGAACCTCACCCCCTTCTCAGGCTCTGACTGTCGCTCGAATTGTTCCCTGTTTTTAGCGTCCCCCTCTTCCTTTCCTCATTTGTTTATGTATTCTGATCAGAAAAAAGTTGCCTAAGGAGTAGCAGCTGCATTTTCATCCTGCCGGGTTGCTCACCGTCTGGGGAACTGTGAAAGCCTTTGATTCCCCATAAGACAAGGGGTTGGCTAAAAAGAGGAGTTGGTTAAAACAAGGGGTTAATCCTGACTTGGTTACTTCAAACTCTATTCTGTAATTTTTCTACTTACAGCCTTTTTCTGTGTTTAAAAGCTGTTTTAAAAGATCCTCCTGCTTTGCCTTATAGGACATAGCTCCAGTTGCAGGGTAATGGTGAAATGAGAGCAGCTGTAATCTGGTCCTGCTGGTGGCTGGGTGAGGGATGTAGTAAAACTGTGGAACTGTGCTTCTGATCTCACCTGCTGGCCACAAGCTCCAGGCCACATAGCATGTGCTGGGAATGGCTTTGTTTTGCTGTTAAATTTCGTTTGTTTTATATTTAGGTACTTTTGGGCCCAAATCAATTCAAATTTTCTATCTTGCATATCCTCCATGGTTGCTTAAACCTGGGGTAATAGACTAAGTTTTACTTTGTTGTTTGGGATCTGAGTTGTTTTTCCTTGTGGGAATGCAAGGAATCCTTGAATCATGGAGGTGTGGGCTGTGCTGGGAGAAGGGCTGGAGTGGCTGCTGGGCAGTACTTAGGAGCTGTCTGGGGGGTGCAGGTCAGGCTGGGCAGCAAGGAGCAGGCTGATTCTCCGGGCAAAGAATTTATTCCACCACAGTTCAAAATGGACTACTGAGTTGGGGTGAGGTCGGGACCAAAACCAGGGCTGTTTGTGGAGACGTTGAGGCAGCTGCTAAGGGCTCCTCTGATGTTCTCTTAGTTGTGAGCTGCTGGCAGCACCCTCAGAGGGAACTTTTGTCTTCACTGCATGTGTCAGTGGTTGGCCCAATGGCATGATCCCAGGACAGAAGCTGAGTTACTTACTTATTTATTTAAAGATGTATTTATTTTTATTGCAAAATCATATATACAGAGAGGAGGAGAGACAGAAAAGATCTGTCGTCTGCTGATTCACTCCCTTAGCAGCCACAATGGCTGGAGCTGCGCCACAATGGCAGGAGCCAGGAACTTCTTACAGGTCTCTCATGCGGGTGCAGGATCCCAAGGCTCAACCCAGCCAACCCCACTATCCAGCCCATACTCATGATGGTGAGTGCCACCACATGTCTAATTAAGCCTGCTCCCCGCCGTAGTTCTCATGTTCACCATTGGGAGTTGCAGCCCATCAGAGAGGTGCCCACAGTTTCTCTACTGAGCCCACTCCTGGTCCTGAATCTTGTATCTCCAGGTGGTTCTGCAGTCTGTCTTGACAGGATTTGTCCCCAGTCCCAGCACTTGCCAGCTGATGCTGTAGCAAAGTCCAGCCTGCCTGCACTTACTCTGGCTCATGCATGCACCAGTGGGTACAGTTGGTTAGTCCAGCCTGGCTCTCCCTACTAATCCAGTTCACATGCAGACCAACATGTGTTATAGTCCTGCCCAGCCTGGTTTGCCCTGGTCCCGGTTTTGAAGCTCACCAGTAGGAGCTAGTGGCTCAGTAGGTGAGCCCACACTTTCTCCATACCTGGCTCACCCTGTTCCCCCTCCCCCTGGGGCCCCATGTGTGCTGTGGTCCAGTCTGGCATGGCTTGCCTCATGTCGGCTTTTGTTGGCAGATGCTATAGCCTGGCCCGGCCCAGTTTGTGCCCAATTCCAGTTCATGCTGGTAGGTGCTGCAGCCTATCCCAGCCCAGCCAGCCCCCAGTTGGTGTTGCGGACTGTCCCAGCCTGTCCTGCACCCTGTCCTGGTTCTTGGATCTTCCAGTGGGTGTTATTAACTGGCCCAACCTTGTCTGCCTCTAGACCTGATCCATATGTCTGCTGGTTGGTACAGAGGCTGAGTTTTTAAAGATGTATTTGTTTGAAAGGCAACATTATGGAGGGAGGAGGATTAAAGGGAAATGTTTCTTCCACTGGTTCACTACCCAAATGGCCACAATGGGTACAACTGGGCTGGTCAGAAGCCAGGAGCCAGGAGTGTCTTGACAAGGTCTCCATGGTCAGAGGCTTAAGGACTTAGGCTACCCTCTGTTGCTTTCCCTGGTCATGAGCAGGGAGATGGACTGAAGTGAAGGAGCCAGGGCTCAAACCAGCGCACATGTGGGATGCTGCAGACAAGAGACTTAAGTAGCTATGCCATAGAACTGACCCAGTGTCATTTGTTGTTTCTAAATATTTATTTATTTATTTATATTGGAAAGGTAGATACAGAGAGGAAGATTTTCCATCTGCAGATTCACTCCCCAAGTGACCACGTGGACAGAAATGAGCCGATCTGGAGCTGGGAGCTAGGAGCCTCTTCCATGTCTCTCACGCAGTTGCAGCTTCCCCAAGGTGTTGGGCTATCCTTGGCTACTGTCCCAGGCCACAAGCAAGGAGCTGAATGGCAAGTGGAGCTCCTGGAACATGGACCAATGCCCATATGGGATCCTGGTGCATGCCAGGCGGGGACTTGAGCCACTAGGCTATCATGCCAGGCACCATTATTGTTTTTTTTAATGTGTTTATTTTTCATCTACTTGAAATGCATGGAGGAGGGGGGTGATTGCTCTTCCATCTGCTGATTAGTGCCCCAGAGAATGGGTAGGAATGGAGAGATCTATCTTCCATATGTTGGTTTATACTTCAGATGTCCGCAAAAGCAAGGGCTGGGCCAGGAGTAGACCAGGAACCTGAACTTTGTCTGGGTCACCTGCCTCCTAAAATGCATTAGCAGAAGCTAGATTGGAAGTGAAGCTACTAGGACTTGAATCAGCACTCCAATTTGAGATGTGGGCTAATCAAAAAAAAAAAAAAAAAAAAAAAAGAGAGAGATGTGGGCTAATCCACAGAGTCATGTAGCACCAGTGTAGTATTTTTAAAAAATTGAAGGGGTAGCTGTCTTGCCTAGGCGTGCCTGGGTTTGAATCCAGGCTCTGGCATATCATTCTGCCTTCCTTACTGATATATACCCTGGAAGATGGCAGTAATGACTCGAGTAACTGGGCTCCTGCCACCCATATGGGAGACCTGGATTGAATTCCCTAGCTCCTGGCTTACATTCGGTCTGGCTTGGGACCATTTGGCATATGAGGAGTGAACCAGCAGATGGGAATATATGCTCTCTTCTCTGCTTTTCAAATAAGTAACTGGAAGCATTTTATGTATAGTAAAATATATAAGACATAAATGTACAGCTTGATAGATTTGTGTGTGTGAGATTCAGATAGTGAATGTTTCCAGGAAGTACTGTTATGTCTCTTCCCCAGTCAGCATTACCCTAATGCCCTTTAAAAGTCTTTGTAGGTTAGTTTCACTGTTTCTAACCTTCTTGCAAGTGGAATCATGAAGTATGCATGTGCTCTCATGTTTATCATATTTGGAATTCATCAGTGTGGTTCTCTGTTGCAGTATCTTCTGATGTATTTTATTCTACATAAGTATATACTACAGTTTACAGTTTTTCCTGTTGCTGATCATTTAGGCTCTTATCCATTTTTTTTTACCTCCATGATGAATACTGATTTGCTTAAAAGATTTATTTTATTTTTTTACTAGAAAGGCAGATTCACAGAGAGAAGATGAGACAGAGAGAAAGATCTTCCATTGCTGGTTCCCTCCCCAAGGGGCCATAGTAGCTGGAGTTGAGCAGATCTGAAACCTGGAGCCAGAACTTTCTTCTGGTCTCCTATGTGGGTGCAGGGTCCCAAGGCTTTGGGATGTTCTCTTTGCTTTCCCAGGCTACATGCAGGGAGCTGAAAGGGAAGTGGAGCAGCTGGGATACAAACCTGTGCCCATATGGGATCCCGGCGAATGCAAAGCAAGGATTTAGCCAATAGGCTATTGTGCCTGACCCAATACTGATTCTTCTTGACTGTGTCTTCTGGGTACATACCTAAGGGAATTGTTGGATATATTTGATGTTTTTGTTATTGCTTCTTGTATTGTTTTTTTTTTTTTAAGATCTTAATTATTCAGAAGAAAGAGTTACACTGACAGAGACAAAGAAAGAGAGATCTTTCATCTGTTGGTTCACTCCCTGCATGACTCTGATGGCTAATGCTGGGCCAGGTCGAAGCTAGGATCCTTAACTCCATGCTGGTCTCCCACATGGGCAGCAGGAGCTCATTTTCCATTGTTTTCTCAGGTGCGGTAGCAAGGAGCTGGATCAGAAGGGGTAGGTGGAAGGGGCTGGCATTGTGGCATAGTAAGTTAAGCTGCCACCTACAGTCCCAGATTGAGTGCCAGCCATTCCACCTTTTTTTTCCCCTCAATTTATTTTTGTTGGAAAGGCAGATTTATAGTTTTTTCTATCTGCTGGTTCATTCTCCAAATGGCTACGATTGTCCAGGCTGAACTGATTCAAAGCTAGGAGCCTGGAGCTTCTTCCTGGGTCTCCCATGTAAGTAAAGGGGGCCAAAGGACTCAAGCCATCCTCCGCTTCTTTTCCAGGCCATAAACAGAGAGCTGAATTGGAACTGAATTGGAACAACTGGGACTCAAGGCAGCCTATATGTGCTGTTGACACTGCAGGCAGATGATTAGCTTGCTGCATTATTGCCCGCTCCCTGTCAGGTGCTCCACTTCTGATCCAGTTCCTTATTAAGGTGTCTGGGAAAGCACCAGAGGACAGCCCAAGTGCTAGGACTCCTGCACCCATGTGGGAAATTCAGATGAAGCTCTGCTTCTGCTGGGCTGGTCCCAGCCATTTCCCTTTTGATATTTGGGAATGAACCAGTCAGTAGCTAAAAGATTCTCTCTCTCTGTCTCTCCCCACTTCCATCCCCTCTGTGTAATTCTCCCCATGAAATTAATAAAATAAAAATGAAGCAGCCAATATTTGAATTGGCTGGTTGTATGGGATAGTGGTATCAAGGTGATGTCTGAACTGTCTAACACCTCTCACAACCCATACCCCGATCCTCACGAATATGTACTGCTTCTGAACCTTTTTTTTTTAAATTTTAAATTTGAGAAGCAGACAGAGAACAAGTGCTTGCATCCACTGGCTCATTCCCCAGTTGTGTGTAGCAGTGAGGTCTGGGCCAGACTGAACCAGGGAGCGGAGGACCTGGTTCTGTTAGGTGTGTGACAGGGACCCAAGTACTCTGTAATCCGCAGAATGTGTGTTAGCAGGGAGCTGGAGAAATGAAGTGGAGCTTGCAGTCTGCACCCAGAGAGTATGCTAGAACATGTGGGTGCCTTTTCTGCTAGGCTAAATTGCTTGCTCCTGGACTTACTATGGGAAATTTTGAATTATTCAAAGGCAGAATAGCAAGTACAATGGGTCCCTTGTCCCAGCCCTGACAACCGTCAACCAGTGGTCAGTCCTGCCCTATTCAGACTTGCAACCACTTCCCTGCCTTGTGCTGTTTTGAACTAGATCTCAGGCATCTGTCATCTCATCCATAAATAGTTTTGTGTGTTATCTGTAAAAAATAATGTAACCACAACATCTGCTGAACAGTTTTATCCTGCTACTCTAGTGCTGCTGTTTTTTGTTGTGGTCCTC
Organism: Ochotona curzoniae; assembly: GCF_017591425.1. NCBI lineage: Eukaryota > Metazoa > Chordata > Mammalia > Lagomorpha > Ochotonidae > Ochotona > Ochotona curzoniae. The sequence continues at coordinate 29,063 of NW_024467005.1, forward strand.
ATAGCAGACTGGTGGTTTCAAGTGTTACTCACCACAAATCTTGGTGGAGGTTCTTAGCTCACATGGTTTTCCCTGGAACCCAAATGATACAGAGTTTGGAAGCTCTTTTGGATTTGGGGGTATCAGTCACAGTGTGGGCACCAGTTCTTAATGGGTTAATTGTTCTTTTTTTTTTTTTTTTGAAGATTTATTGCAAAGTCAGATACACTGAGAGGAGGAGAGCTAGAGAGGAAGATCTTCCATCCGGGGATTCACTCCCCAAGTGACCACAATGGCCGGTGCTGTGCCAATCCGAAGCCAGGATCCAGGAACTTCTTTCAGGTCTCCTACATAGGTGCAGGGTCATAAGGCTTTGGGCTGTCCTTGACTGCCTTCCCAGGCCCCAAGTGGGGAGCTGGATGGGATGTGGGGCTGCTGGGATTAGAACCAGTGCCTATATAAGATCCCTGCATATTAAAGGTGAGGACTTTAGCCACTAGGCCACCACACCAGGCCCAGGTTAATTGTTCTTGTGTACAAGTTAGTCTGATCTGAGGGAAGAGTGAGAAATGGCAGTGAGCTGGTGGCTACCTCCTGTGTGATTACGCACACCACTGTCTGTCCCCGATGGCCGCACTGATCTGGGACGGATTGCTTTCCTCATTGCCCGTACAACATGGAGGGGATGCCGCCTTTACCACAATGGGGTCCCAGCGTTTCTTGCCCCTTGGTTGGAGGACAGCAAGTATAACAAAATTTAGAATATGATTTAGGAAAGGTTAATATTTTTTGGAACAGTGAAACCATATTATGAAGATTAGACTTAAGAGCTCAAAAGAATTCTCTGGCTTCCCTTCTCTGCTAACTCCTGCTCCGTGCTTGTGTCAGCATTCCCACTGCCCCGCGTTCAGGCTTCTGGGGGTGGCCTAGGAAGACTGGTTTGATCCAGGGTCCGGTCTCAGAGGTTACCACACAGGGAGGCAGCAACAGGAGGACTGAGCCCCAGAGATGCCTTATTATTTGGATTAATTAGCCTGTAAATTCTTGATAGCAATTTTCCTCTGAGGTAGTCAAGGTTGACAAGAAAAACATTGCACCATGTTTTGATTCATTAGTCATCTAGATGGTCGCCCTCCCATATTCTCAAGCTGGGTAATTATTAAGTAGTGTTAGTTCTAACTTCAGTTTATGACACCTGCTGCCCTCTTACCCATCAGTCAAGCAGTGCAAGAAGGGAAAACTGCTATATGATGTTGTTTCAACCTGCTCCACCTTTTTTCTTCCTTGTAATTCATGTTTTTCGTGAAGATATCTGACAATAACTCGGTGTGAATGCAAAGAAGAGAGAAAAGGCACTGACTTCTTTAGAGGTGGGAGTGTAAAATGGATGAGTATTTTGCCAATATTTCTCAGTTCCCACATGCACTTCCTTTGACCTGAAACTCCATGTCTTGGATTTAATCCTCAGATTTGTTTACAGAGGAAGCACAGGTGAATATGAAAGCACTCAAAAAGCAAAGCATACAGGCTGTTAGGCAGTGCACAAGTTCAGCGTGGTGCCGATGAGGCGGGATCACCATGCTCTAGTAAATTTAAAAAAGGAGCAGTTATGGAACTATGCAGTTTCATATGAACTTCAAGAATTGAAATAGGGGGCCCTGTGCAGTAGCTTAGTGGTTATAGTTCTCGTCTTATACACACTGCATTTCCATATGGGTGCCACTTCTAATCCTGCCTGCTCCACTTCCAATTCAGCTCCCTGCTTGTGGCCTGGGAAAGCAGTAGAGGATGATCCAAAGGCTTGGGATCATGCACCTGTGTGGGAGACATTGAAGAGGCTCCTGGCTCCTGGTTTTGGATTGACTTAGCTCTGGCTATTGCAGCCACTTGGGGAGGAAACCAGCAGACGAATCTTCCTCTGTCTCTCCTCTGTATATCTGAGTTTCCAATAAAAATAAATAAATCTTAAAAAAAAAAAAACTGAAATGGGGGGCTGGTGCCATTGTGTAGTAGGCTAAGCTGCCACTTTTGGCACTGGCATCCCATATCATATGGTGCCGGTTTGTGGTCCGGCTGCTCTACTTCTGATCCAACTCCTTGCTTATGGCCTGGGAAAGAGTGGAGGATGGCTCAAATCCTTAGGACCCGTTTGGGAGAACCAGAGGAAGCTACTGATTTCTGATTTTGAATTGGCTCAGCTCTGGCCACGTGGCCATCCGGGAAGTGAACCAGTGGATAGAAAAACTCTGTCTCTTCTTTTCTCTTAACTCTGCCTTTCAAATAAAAAAAAAAGTTAAAGTAAAAATGATGAAATAAAAAGATATACCTATTTGTATGTGTTTAGATTTACATTAAGTGTGCCATTTGCTGAGAACTAGTGGAGAGATCAACGGCTCATCTGTGGGCCTCGGCAGGGGAGTTGTGTTCCACTTGCGCCCTACTCTGTCATTGGGCTTTGTTTTGTCTCCATGCGAATTACTTTTATTACAGTAAGTCAGTTGGGGAGGACTGGGCAGTAAGATGGTGTCATGGCGAGGCTAACTGGGAATCTGGTTCCGGCAACCCTGTTTGTTGCTGGCTCTGAACTTGCCCTTAGCGGTGGGACCTGAATTCGGTGTTGATCTGGTCTGCTTGTATTTCCTCTGGGAGGAAGGCTCCTGGGAAGGGAAGACGAACCTATTTTTAATTTTAAGCAAACAGCCCCATGTAGTAATTTCCAGTTCCAGTGTAACATTTTCTTCCATTATAGCCCAGTCAGTTTTAAAACAAATAAACAAAATCTTTTTTTGTGTGTGATTTTGTATTCATAATGCTTCTGGAAGAAAATGCGTTTTAAATACCTTCATGTCCCCTCCTAAGTATAGATGGGGTCTGTGTTTTGCATCCAGTTGTCTGGGGATTTGATATCTGGAACTTGGAGCCCTGGTAGACAAAGCCGGGTGTGAGATGCCTATTGGGTAAGTGTGACGTGCGCTGTCATGGTCCACAGGACTCACCTGCTCACTGCTGTGCGGCTGTTGGCCAGTAAATAGCTGGGGAGATCCCAAGGTCTAGGATGAGGACATGCCCTCCCTATGTTTCCTCCTGTTACCATTTAGACTCTTTCATGTGGTATATATTTTTTTATAACTTCAAATTTACCGAAAAGCTACAAGAGTAATTCAGGGAACTCCCAAATGCTTTTACCTAGATTTCTCATTTGTTTAGGTTTTGTCTTGTTATTCTCCTTTCTATGTATGTATTTTTTTTTCTGAGCCATATTAGTAATTAATTGGTATATATCATGTGCTCTTGTGCCTAAGTTCTTAATTATATATTTTTTTAGAGTGAGAACACTCTTATGTAACCATGGTGTAGTAATCAAAATGGGAAATTTAATCTTAGTTTCATACTTTATGGTTCGTATTCAAATTTCCTCAGTTGTTCTAGCCACATCTTTGATATCTCCCATTGGGTGTCAGAAAGTACTGGTTTATTCTGGTAATTAGCTCTGAATCAGGAGGTGCCTGGCAGTTTCCTCCACTGTACAGTTGCTGTTTTGCTTTTCCGTAGTTAGGAAGTGACATGTGGTGATGAACAAGCATTTGAGCTTATATAAATATCCTGTTTCATACCAAATTCTTTTTAATTTTTAAAATTCATTTATTTGAAAAACTGAGTGATAGATACAGAGAAATCTTGCATCTGCTGGTTCAGTCCCCAAATGTTTTACTTGCTAGGGCCGGTCCAGGCTGAAGCCAGGCGCTGGGAACTTAAACCGAATCTCCCATGTGAGTGGGTGTAAATATTGCAGCCATTGGCTGCTGCTGTTACAGGGGCATTAGCAGGGAGCTGGATCTGAGGCAGAACAGCTGGGACTGGCCCAGCTCTCCACCCATATTAACTGGTGATCTAACCTGTTTCACTGCCTGCACGGTCAGCCCAGACCAAGCTTATACTTTCTGTCTCTAGTGATCCTTCTGAGTTCTTCATTCCTTGTGTATTATCATCTTATTGTAAGGAAGTGCTTTTTTAAAAAATGTATTTTAATGTATATTTTTCTTGGAAAGGCAGATTTTATAGAGTGAAGGAGAAAGATCTTCAGTCCACTGGTTCACTCCCCAAGTGGCTGCTACTGCTGTAGTGAAGCTGATCTGAAGCCAGGAGCCAGGAGCCAGGTCTCCCACATGGCTGCAGAGTCCCAGGGGTTTGGGCTGTCCTCTGCTGCTTTCCCAGGCCACAGGCAGGGAACTGGATGAGAAGTGGAGCAGCTGGGACATGAACCGGCACTCGTATGGGGTCCCAGTGCATGGAAAGTGAGGATTTAGCTGTTAAGTCATTGTGCCTGGCCCATTGCTTTTAAAAAAATATATAATTAGGTATTTATTTTGCAGAGTGATAGAAATGGAGAGGCAGATCTTCCATCCACTGGTTCATTCCTCGGGTAGCTGAGGATGGGGTAGACTAAAGGCAGGAGTCGAGAGGATGGTTTCAAGAACTGGGACCATGTCTGCCTCCTCCCAGATGCATCAGCATAGGAGCAGCATGCTGGGGACTCTGGGGATGGTGCTGGCTGTGGGCTCTGGGTCCAGTGGAGTGACAGGCAGTGTGAAGAAAGTGGAGGACTCAGGGTGCCCAGTGTTGGTGGGAAGCCAAGAGCTGTTTCTGAAACTTGGGCTACCCATGGTGTTGTAGGTGACCTCATGTGTGTCTGAGTATAGTTGCAGCAGGTGGTTGAATAGCAGCAGCTGTAAGCAGCTTGAAGCCCTGTGGTACAGCACTGTCTTGGGTCAGTTAATGTTCAAGTTCTGGCCTTCTGTCTTAGTTGCTGTCTGTTTCTTCATGTCATATGAGGTTACATACTAGCCTTAAGACACCATGCCATTCAAAACATGATAATCCTCATTGTGACCATCTTGTGCAGGGTGCACATGGTCCTTCAAAGAGGCAGGCTTCTGGGAGTTTTTACTCTGTGCAGACACTGAGCTGCGTGACTGTTGTGTTCCATTCAGGTCATCCTCTGGTGGTCCTGTGATGTTTGTGAACCACATGGTCCCCATTTCACTGAAGAGAAAATTACTAGGCAGCTGTTGGAGGTGCTGCATGTGCTTGACTCACACAACTCAGGATCAGCCTTGAGCTGGGCACTGCTTACAGCTGCTGTCACCCTGGGGAGGAGTGAGGAGAGGGACAGGAGGAAGAGCTAACTCAGCAGTGCTTGTGGGGGTTTCCTGTGGCACCCAAATTACTTCTGAGAAGTTGTGGTTTGCATGGAGCCAGGGCATCTGAGAAAGATTGGGGATTTGTTAGTGATTGGATACAGGCGTTTGCTCTGGTCAGATATGTGGATGTGGCCCAAGTTCCTGGGCTTCTGAGCTCTTTTCCTCAGCTGTACACCAGTTTTTTATTCCTTCAATGGCTGATCTCCATGTGGTTTGAGTCCCTTGCCAGGCTGTCTGCCTACTGTCCTGTTTTAGAGCTGCTGTGTATTTAGAGTGGAGTACCATGAATGGGTTAGAATCCCTGAGCCCCATCAATGACTTCAGAATGGTTAGGGTGTGAGTGGCTGTATGAGCCAGGGCAGGGCCAGGATCGAATTAGAAACCTAGAGCTTCATCTTGGTCTCAGGTGAGTGGCAGATATTCAAGTGCTTGGGTCATCTTTCACTGGTGTGTTAGGGTGCTGGATCAGAAGCAGAATAGCTGGGATTTAAATTGGCACCTTGATATGGGATGTTGGTATTGCAGGAGACATCTTATTAACCCATTGTGTCACAGTCTCTGCCCTACCCTGCTGTTAAGCCAGTGGCTAGGGTGCCTTGGTTCATACTGGAGTAGTTGGGTTTGATTTTGGGCCTTGACTCTTGATTCCAGCTTCCTGCTAATGTGGACTGTGGAAGACCATGGAAGTGTCTGAAGTAGGTTTGTTGCCTGCTATCCGTGTGGCAGACTTTGGTTAAGTTTCCAGTTTGTTGGTATTTAGAAGATTCTCGGCTTTTGACCCAGTTGGAGGCTGCTGCTGTTATTTATGGAGTGAATTAGTCCTAGGAGCTGTATTAGTCTCTCTTTTAAAAAAAATATGTATTTATTTTTATTGGAAAGGCAGATTTAGAGATAGAATGAGAGACTGACTTCTTCCATGTACTGCTGGTTCACTCCCCAGAGGGCTGCAATGGCCAGAACTGAGCCAGGAGTACCCCGGGTCTCCCACATGGGTGCAGTAACCCAAGACTTTGGCCCATCCTTTGCTGCTTTCCCTGGCCACAAGCAGGCAACTAGATGGGAAGTGGAGCAGTTGAGACATGAACTGGTGCCCATATGGGATGTTGATGCTTGAAGATGGAGCATTAGCCAGTTGAGCTATTACAGCAACTGTAATAGTTGAGCTATTATTTGTCTCTTTCTTTAAAAAACAAAAATTGGGTTCCCTTTCCCATGTGGTTCTAATGTGCAGCCCCATTCTAGAGCATGGAGCTTATGCATTCAGTTGAAATAAGACATTTAGCCATTCTCATAGAGGCAGAAGTGAACATTCAGGAAGTGCTGATGAGTGTGTTCAGTCAGTGGGCCTGCCCAGGAAGAGGGATGGCACCCCCCACTTCCAAACACTGGTTGCTCACTTTGTCAGATGAACTGTTGTACCTGACACTACAAACATCTAGCTTTTTAAAAAATTGTTGTTGAATGGAAAAACAAAAAGGAGTCAATTTTGACATTGAGCCACATTTGAGGAAAAAAACGAATTAGTATTCCTTGCCCACCCATAGCACCTCTCATTATATATCTATATCTATATCTATCTCTATATCTATATAGAGATATATCTCTCAAGTATAGATATAGAGATAGATATAGATATAGATATATACTCATAGATATAGATATATACTCATATATCTATATCTCTCTAACCAAGGTCCTCTCTTCTTCATTTTTTTTAAGAGTTATTTTTATTGGAAAATCAGATATACAGAGAGGAAAGACAGGGAAAGATCTTCTGTCTGCTGGTTCACTCCCCAAGTGGCCACAATGGCCAGAGCTGAGCCAATCTGAAGCCAGGATTCCAGAGCCTCTTCTGGGTCTCCCATGTGGGTGCAGGGTCCCAAGGCTTTGGCCCGTCCTCAACTGCACCCTAGAGACAGCCATGTCCAGGGCTCATTAGACAGGATGTATTGCTTTGCTGTGGAAGAATATGTGAAAGCAGAACATAATTTACATTTTGAAAGTGATTTCTTTAAAACCAATTGTGTCTAGGCTTGTAAGTGCCATGTGTAAGCCATGGGGCCCTGGGAAATGCTTGGCACAGTAGTGTAGTCCAGAAGGGACCTGAGTCACAGGGAAGCAGCCAGGACAGATATGCATGGGTCTGATTCAGGGTGCCTGTGGAAATTGAGGCCTTACTTCCTTGATTCCTTAAAATCAGTCTAAATGCAAAAGGCACGTGGGATTCCTGGGTGAATTTATAAGCACTTTGAAAAATAGATTTAAAAAAAGAAAGAAAGAAAAATAGATTGAAAAAGTTCAAATGTGCCTTCTTTGAATTAGCTGCAGTTTTGCTTCACAAGGGTCGACCTTCCTGGAAGCTGCCGCTACCCTTCTCTGTGATGTGTGAGGAGCGGAAACTGGGGTCAGGAGTGTGCTGGGAAACTTCCTGTTTCTTTGTCCTTGTGCATATAGAGTTAGAGTGACTGGGGTGTCTTTGTGGGTTTACAGTTTGATTTACTCTGTCTCTAGTCATCCGGTACATATGCTTTATTTTCTTCTAATCATTTTCCAAGCTTAGCAATCTGGTGACAAGCTAGAGCTGGCTGAGGACTGGAAACCCACTGCCTCCCTTGGGGTGGGAAGCATCTCTAGGGAGCCTGTAGCTTTCTGTTTGTTCCCTCTGCAGTAATGGGTTGGGATAACTTGAGTAGGGACAGATATGGAAGGGACCGTACAGGGATGAAAGTGAAGGTTGCCGGCAGTTGGTGTTGCGCTGCTGCTTGAAGCACTGGCATCCCATGTTGGGATTTCAGGTCCCTTTTCTGCTGATGCACTTGAGAAGGCAGCAGAGGAGGGCCCAAGCACTTGGGCCCCTGACACTTATGTGGGATACCGACATGGAGTTTCTGGATGGAAAACTTCCAGTGGATGGAAGATCTGTCTCTCTTTGCCTTTGCCTGTTCCTCTCTCTGTAACCCTTTCTCTCAAGTAAATAAATACTTAAGCTTATTTGAAAGGCAGAGAGAAGTTGGGACAGCTTCTGTCTGCTGATTTGCCACACAGATGCCCACAACAGCTGGCTAAAAACAGTAGCCAGGAACTCCATCTGGGTATGTAGAAATTCAAATCCTTGGGCCATCATCTGCTGCCACTCAGGAAAGTTAGTGGGAAGCTAGATTGGAATAACTGCGACTAAAATCAGTACTCTGAGAAGGAATGCAGCAACCTAATTCACTGTGTCACAATGTCTGCCCCTAGCTGCATCCTTCTTGCCTTTAATTTTTAATCTTTGGCTTTTAAAATAGCACCTGATTTCCAAATAATTATTGTAGAGTAGAAACCTGCCCTCACTTTGTGCTAAGGGGATGATCAAGACAAAATGGAGATGGCAGAAAGGCAGGGTTTCAGGGACTTCCTCCGTCAGCTTAACCGTGTGGCAGTTGATGCTGCCTTGATGTTTTAAGGATGAGGAAAGCACTTTTTTTAAGGGGGACATGGGACGGATCCCTGCTTGGTGTGGAGATTGGTGAAGTGGACACACTTGTCTCTGTCCGTCCTCTGCTGGGGAAGCCTGGCAGTGTGGAACGGGCAGGTCCTGGCCCAGGGGCCTTGCCCGAGACACCCCTCCAAGACAAGCCTGATTCTGTAATCAGGCCTGGCAGACATCCCTGTCCTGCTCGTTGGTCTGACCTACCACCTCACCAGCTGGTCTCAGAGCAGCACTGCTGAGTTTGCCAGAATGTCTTGTGGATGTTTCTCTGCAGCATTTGGAAGTTCACCACTAAAACCGCAGAAGTTTGTGGTTGTTGAGAATTTGCAACTGGTGCAAGACTTAAGCAGGTAAAAGGCCAATTAGAGCTGTCTGTGGGAGGGAAGGAATTCTGTTAGCAGTAAGCCTGGATGAGCCAAGGGAGGAGATCCAAGTTTTGTCCTTTCATAATAAGCAAGGTATGTTGATTTGGCAATTTATGACATCAATGAAGTGTTCTGGTGGTAGAGCCTAAGGAATGTGGCCAGAGCAAGAATGTGGTTAAAAAGGTGTAACTTCACACACTTACGGCTAATGTTTTTTGCTTGGTTAAAAACTCAGTACAGGGACACCTTTCAGTGTATGTGTAACAACTCATAGTCTGGGCTGGTACTGTGGCTTAACTAGCTAATCTTCCACCTGCAACCACTAACATCCCATATGGGTATAAGGTTTGTGTTCCAGCTGCCCTCCTTTCTATTCAGTTTGCTGCATATAGCCTGGGAAAGCAGTGGAAGATGGCCCAAGGCCTTAGGACTCTGTACCCACGTGGGAGACCTGAGACTCCTGGTTCCTGGCTTCAGATGGGCTCAGCTCTGCCTATTGCAGTCATTTGAGGAGTAAACTAGCAGATGGAAAATCTTTCTGTCTCTTCTCTCTAAATCTGCTTTTCCAACAAAAGTCAATAAATCTTAAAGGTGGGGCGAGGGCCTGGCACAGTAGCCTAGTGGCTAAAGTCCTTGCCTTGCATGTGCTGGGATTCCATATGGGTGCCAGTTCATATCCTGGCAGCTCCACTTCCCTTCCCACTGTGGCCTGGGAGAGCATTCAAGGATGGCCCAAAACCTTGGGACCCTACACCCACGTGGGAGACCCAGAAGTTGTTCCTGGCTTCAGATCAGCTCTGCTTTAGTCTCTATGAACACTTGGGGAATGAACCAGTGGGTGGAAGATCTTTCTCTTTGTATCTCCTTCTTAGTGTAAATCTGACATTCCAATAAAAAGGGAACATATAAAAAAAAGGAAGAGGAATAGGAAGAGGTGTATTAGCAGGAAGCTAGGACAGCAGGTGGAACCCGGACTTGATTGTAGGCAATGCGACATGGAATGCACGTATGCTAAGCCGCATCTTAACTGCTGAATCAAACACATATTTACAACAAAGATACTTTCAAAAAATGTACTCAATCCTATGAACAGATGTCTAAGAAAACATTTTAGGAGCTATTTTAATCAACAATACCCAGGTAAGGCACTGCAGACCTAAGAGGTTAAACAGAAGGGCTGGGTGTTGTGGCATGGCAAGTTAAGCCACCATGTGCAATGCCCTCTTTGATGCTTTTCAAATAAAATAACTTTTTAAAAAGGATTTATTTATTTTTTATAAGATAGTCAGATGTATACAGAGAGGAGGCAGACAGAGAGGAAGATCTGTCCATTGATTGACTCCCTAGCTGGAGCTTTTCCTATCAGAAACCAGGTGCCCAGAGCCTCTTCTAGGACTCCCACGAAAGTATAGGGTCCCAAAGCTTTGGGCCATACTCTACTGGCTGCTTTTCCAGGCTACAAACAGGAAGCTGGATGGGAAGTAGGGCCGCCAGGATTAGAACGGGCCCATAAAATAATTAAAAAAAAAAGAGGAGCATTATTAAACTGAGCCCAAAGGCAAGGACGACTCCCTAGCCAGCCATCTTATCACAGCAGAGCGAGTGGGAGGTGGAGGGACAGTGAAGAAGTATGAAAGGTATGTGGCCAGCCTCAGCCAGATCCAAGAGAGAATGCATGAGCTCCCACCCCTCCATCCAAGAATCCAGTGAAAACAAACTACAATTATCCCGAGGCAGCCTAATCATTAACATCTCAATGTGTGTTTCCTGACTAATGATCTAATGCTGGGTGTGAAGCTTCAGTTGGTATGCATGCCAGTCTTTCCACACTTCATACAAAATACTCAGTTAAGATTTAAATGCATTACTACATCATGAAATGCAAGTCCTCACACTATTAAGCAGACATTTTCTTAAGTAGATGCTTCCTGGAAGCTCAAAGTTACCTTCTGACTGCCCCAGCTTCCTCAGCTGGGTACAAAGGTACATAGTAGAAGAGGCTGACCAGTGTGTCGGGGTCAGGCCTGGACCACAAAAGCTGCCCTGAGAGGCCAAAAGATGCTCACTGCAAGCTCTTGGCAGCATGTTCTCTTGCTGCTGTCCTCTAACAACTGCCAGGCACGAAGCAGACATTTGCCCTGGGAGAAAGCTTCTCACTCACTCCCTAAAATGCTTCACCAAGCACAAGGGCAACAGCCACCTGATTTTCACACTGGGCACTGGATCAGAAGGGCAGTTCGGGACATTACCCAGTACCTGTGCGGTATGTGAAGTCTCCTATGGCAACTTTGCCTGCTACTCTATAACATGAGCCTCATGCATAAAAAGCATAATATAAAATTTACCGTGACAAAGAGGGTTACATTGGTTAAGCCACTTGTATGTCTGCATGCCAAATCTATGGCTGGTCTGAGTCGTGGCTTCTTTGCTCCAGTCCAGCTCCCTGCTAATTTGATCCTGGGCAGGCAGCAGGGACACTCAGGTGATTGAGTCCGTGCCATCCTCATGGCAGACCCGGGTTGGAATACTGGGTTCCTGACTTAGGCCTAGTCCAACTCTTGTTCTTGTGGGCATTTGGGGAGTAAAGCAGGAAGATTTTGAAATAAGTAAAAATAAATTAAAAATAAATTTTCTTTCTTTTAAATCACCATCTTACCAATTTTAAGGTGTACTGTTTAATAGTAATGCTTCCCAGCATCCTGTGGATTCCAAAGAAGGGTGGAAGGAACTATTTTTCTTTCACATAAGAAGTTTACAGTCTACTCAGGTTAGAAGCCATGGCCCAGTGGGAAAAGGCTGTTCAGCCCTGGAGTTTGAGCCTTGTCTGTCCGTCTTGGAGTGACTGCATCTGGGTGAATTTATACCCATCTTGTAAACTTTTGCTTTCTTCACTACCGTTGGGAAAGACCACACCACCATTAGCAGAAACCTTTTGAGGAGGAGCTCTGTGAGCTCTGAGAATCTACGAGAATATTCCCAACTGGGAGAAGTGTTCACAGCAGTGCTTGCTTGTCAAAAGTGCTAATTTTTCTCCCATTTTTGTTAAACCTCTAAATCTTTTGTGTTGTATATGACCCTATTCCCACCATGGTCGCCCATGGTGTCTTTCTGGTCTTGCCCTCATGTGGCTCATGGGAACTTGTCTGGTGTCAGGAAAATCTCATTTGCCTAGTAACTGAGAGCAATTGAAGAGTGGTATCTGGAATCTTCATTAGTGACTTCATTGAAGACTCTCCATCTGATGGCAAAGAGTGAAACATTTTTCAGTGGCAGCAGTTTTTGTTATTTGGAGCCCAATGAAACAATGACATTATATCATTACTTTCCATTGTCATTGTGTTCAGTACATCCTGTTGGCCATCAGTCAGATTAAGCTGTTTTAAGCTGGTTAACCCTCTAGGATTTTTTTTGTATTAATGTTAGACTGACAGTTAATCTTTAACTTGTAAGTTTATGGGCTGCATAGAACCTGAAGTGTTTGTTTTAATTATCTTTTTTTTTTTCTTAAACTGTCTAAAACAGCTACATGAAATTTATTTTTAAAATAAAAATTTTAGAGCCTGGTGCAGTGGCGCAAGTGGTTAAGGTCCTCGCCTTGCATGGCCCCGGATCCCATATGGGCGCCGGTTCTAATCCTGGCAGCCCCACTTCCCATCCAGCTCCCTGCCTGTGGCCTGGGAAAGCAGTCGAGGATGGTGCAAAGCTTTGGGACCCTGCACCTGTGTGGGAGACCTGAAAGAGTCTCCTGGCTTCGGATTGGCATGGCATCGGCCGTTGCACTCACTTGGGGAGTGAATCATTGGACGGAAGATCTTCCTCTCTGTCTCTCCTCTCTGTATATCTGCCTTTCCAATTAAAAAAAAAAATCTTTAAAAAAATAATAAATAAAAAAAATAAAAATTTTATTTCCCTTAAATGTTGTAGTTTCCATGGGTTGCAGCTATTTGACAGTGGTGGCAGAGCAGGTGGGGAGTTAGGGGTTCCTGGGAGTGGTGGGTGGTCTAGCTGTGCTTCATTTGCTATGGCTAACAGTGGATTGCTTTCCACAATGTTTCCTGCTTTCTTAGGGAGGAAGCTTTTCTTAGGTAGGAAGCTGTGGCTTCAGAGTCATACAGTTTGGGTACCTAAAAGTTTTATTCACTGTTGAGTTTCTCTGTGTATGGAGAAACAGAAGTTTATTGCAGTACAGTTTGTGCTACACACATATTTGTTTCTGGCATTTGCTAAGAGGAGAGCGTGTGTGATTAGAGGTCTCTTGTGTGTGTAATCACTTGGATAGGTCTGGCGAAGCAGGCTGAGGGAACTAGAGTTACTGCCTTCCAGGAGCCAGGGTTCCTGGAGTTAACTCTCAGCTTCTACTTCTCATTTGCCATTTGAGCTTTGGCAGTTGTGTTAGTCAAATACTGCGGGGTTCCGCAGATTCTTTGAGAAGACACGGTATGGATGGGTATGTGAAGTGTGACGGAGGCCCAAGTTCTGGGTGCTCTTTTGTCACACCATGTTCTGGCCACCAGGCTCTTTGAGCTTTGCTCACTCTGCACTGGCTAAGTAGGTAAGTTAGAGACTGAGCAAAAAGACCTTCCAGAAGGATGCCCTAGTACAAGTTGTGTAGATGCAGCCTAGAAGCTTCCTGGGATGGGTACAGATAACCCTTGCTTATGGGGAAACAACATCAGAAAGACAAAAGTCTGCTGTTTGCCAAGTAGCAAAAAGATTCTTTCTCCCCAGAGCTTGGAAAACCAGTGCAGAGTAGTTGGAGTTGTGCCTTGGACATCGCCCGCCTGCTAAATGCAGAGTCCTTAGTCATACCCATGAAACAGATAGCCCATGTCGTCATCTGTCCTCAGATAGCAGACTGAGCTTATGCATTTGGTAGGGCAGGGTGTGTCTTATAACTGGAGCTGTTCTCAAATAAGCTGAGAGTTTAAAAATTAAGATCTAGAATAGACAAGTAAAAGGTCAGTTGTATAGTAAATGGGAAAGTAGGGAAAAAGCAGGGAAAAGCTTTCTTTTTTTAAAATTTATTTATTGTCTCTTAGATTTACAGAGGGAAATTTTTTTTTTGTTAAAGATTTATTTTATTTATTGGAAAGTCAGATAGAGAAGAGGAGAGAAAGAGGAATATCTTCCGTCCGATGATTCACTCCCCAAGTGAGCACAACAGTCGATGCTATGCCAATCCAAAGCCAGGAGCCAGGAACTTCTTTCACGTCTCCCACATGGGTGCAGGTTCCCAAGACTTTGGACCATCCTCTGTGGCTTTCCCAGGCCACAAGCAAGGAGTTGGATGGGAAATGGAGCAGCCAGGACATGAATCAGCACCCATTTGGGATTCTGGTCTGTGCAAGGCAAGGAGTTTTAGCTATTAGACTACCATGCTGGGCCTGAAAAAACTATTTCTTTAAAAAAAAAAAAAAGATGTATTTTATTTGAAGCAAGCTACGCAGAGAGTGGTCAGAGAGACAAAGAGCTTCCATCTGATGGTTCACCCCTCAGATGGTTTACAACAGCCAAGATTGGGCTAGGCTAAAGCCAGTTTTCTTCTGGATCTCCACTCTGGGTAGCAGGCTCAGGTCCATCTTATGTTGTTTTCCAGGTGCGTAAGTAAGGAGCTGGATGGAAGGTGGAGCAACCAGAATCTTCAGGTATCCATAGCAGCTAGAGTTGGGCCAAGTCATTTGTGCCACTGTACCCATGTGGGAGACTCAGAAGAAGCTGCTGGCTTCTAGCTTCAGATCTTCCCACTTCTGGTCATTGCAGCCATTTGAGGAGTGAACCAGCAGATGGAAGATCTCTGTCTCTGTCCTTCTTTCTCTTTCAAATAAAAGTAAATCTTTAAAAAATAATCTCCCTATGTTATGATGGTTGATACAAGAAGAATATTGATGGACCTGGCCCAGCGGCATGGCGACTAAAGTTCTCACTGGGATCCCATATGGGCACCAGTTCTAATCCCGGTGGCCCCGCTTCCCACCCAGCTCCCTGCTTGTGGCCTGGGAAAACAGTTGAGGACGGCCCAAAGCCTTGGGACCCTGTACCCATGTGGGAAACCTGGAGGAAGTTCCTGGCTCCTGGCTTCAGATTGGCACAGCACTAGCTGCTGCAGTCACTTGGGGAATGAACCAGCAGACGGAAGATCTTTCTCTCTGTCTCTCCTCTCCTCCGTATATCTGACTTTCCAATAAAAATAAATAAACCTCTAAAAATTTTTTCCCTTTCCCCCCCTTATTAAGATTTATTTATTTCTTTTTATTGGAAGGCAGAGTCACAGAGAGTTGAAGAAACAGATTTTTGGTCTGCTGACTCACTCGCCAAGTGGCCACAGTGGCCAGAGATGAGCCAATCTGAAGCCAGAAGCTTCTGTGAAGCTTCATCCATGTGAGTGCAGGGTCCCAAGGGTTTGGGCCATCCTCTACTGCTTTTGCAGGCCACAAGCAGGGAGCTGAATAGGAAGTGGAGCAGCTGGGACACTAACCAATGCCCATATGGGATCCTGGTGGATGCAAGGTGATGATTTAGCCGCTAGGCCACTGTACTGGACCCCATCATGCACCTTTTTTTTTTTTTTTTAAATCAGACAGAAAAGTTTGCTTGCGAAGGAACCAGGTGAGCAGGGAAGGAGAAAGCTCCTCTGGAGAAAAATCCGGGAGATGGGGTGCCTCTCGAAAGGGCAGGAAGAGAGACACCCACATTTTTTTTTTTTTTTTTTTTTTTTTTTGGAAAGGCAGATATACAGAGGGAAAGCTATCTTTCATCTGCTGATACACTCCCCTAGTGACCTCGACAACCAGAGCTGAGCCAATCCAAAGCCAGGAGCCAGGAACCCCTTCTGGGTCTCCCACGTGGGTGGAGGATCCCAAGGCCTTTGGTTGTCGTCTACTGCCTTCCCACAAGCAGGGAGCTGGATGAGAAGTAGAGCAGCCAGGATATAAACTGGTGCCCATATGGGATCCCTGCGCATTCAAGGCGAGGACTTTAAGCCATTAAGAGTACTGCAAGGGCCCACCCATCATGTACTTTTAAAAAATGATGTGTTTTATTGATTTGAAAACTTGAGTTGCAGAGAGTAGGAAAGATGGATGTCTCTCATCTGCTGGTTTACTCCTCAAATGGCTACAGTGTCCGGAGCTGGACCCATCTGCTGTGAAGAGTCGGAAACTTTGAGTATGCCACTGGGGTGTTTGGGTCCAAGCACTTGGATCATCGTCTGCTGCTTTCCCAGGTGCATTGGGTCAGAAGTGGAGTGGCCAAGACTCGAACCAGCGACATGAGGTGCTGCCAGCCGCCCATCTCCCACTCCTCAACCCCCCCTCCCCGGTTTGCTTTATGGAGTCCTGTTGTTACTGGGGATTTGATGATTTCTCATTTTGGCTCCATCAGTTTTTGCTTCACATATTTTGCAGCTGAATTGCTTATTGCATATGTATTTTAAATGGTTGTCTTTTTGGTGGTAGACTTAATTTTTAAATTTTTTATTATTTTTATAATTTTTAAAATTATTTTATTTTATTTTTTAATTTTTTGTATTTTAAATGTTATCTTTTTGGTGGTGGACTTAATTTTTAAATTTAATTTTAATTTTTAATTTTTTTATTTTGAATTTTTGAATTATGTGTTACAATTTCATATAGACTGGGATTTTCCCCCAAACTCCCACCCCCCGACAGATTTTCCCCATTTTACTATAGTAGTATGTTACTATAGTGGTATAATCCTTCATTAATCTTTTTTCCATTATTTCATGTCCTTCTCTATTTCTGGTCATTTTCCTTGCTCTGAAGCCTCCTTTGTCTGATAGTGCTATAGACACTCTTTCCTCTAAGTACTATTTCCATGATACATCTGTTCCATCCTTTTAGTTTCAGCTGATCTTTGTTAGATAATTCTGCTGATTCTATCATCTTGGTGTTATCTGTTGATTATCTTTTTTTCCATTAAATATGGAGATCTTCCTACTTGATTTGTTGAATGATATTTTTTAAAAAATGAAATCTGGACCTTTTTTTTTTTTTTCTTTTTGTATTTCTTTCTGAAGTTCTTCGTTCTATTTGAGCTGGCTTTTCCTCCCATTGCTGTGGAAGGGCCCCTTGTTCCTGCCAAGTGAAAGTAAAAGCCTAGCTTGTGGAGAGCTGAGTGCAGTGGGGGAGGTACTTGATCTTTGGGCAGTGGTGGAGAGTGGGTTGGTTAACCACTGGTCCTGCTCCCAGCAGGGAGGTGCTGCTTCTGTGTGGGCGTGGCCATCTCGGCTCTCCCTGTGATTTCTGTGGCTCCTGCAGGGTGGAGAGTACTTGATTGACCAGTGGCCGTGGGAGTCTAGCTCCCTGCTTGGCCTTTTCTGAAGCTGCCCCACCCAGTAGGGATGTTTTGGATACTTTGTTACAGCCATATGAGGGTAGAAGTGTGGCTCCCCAAATGGCATTTGCAGATTTGGCTGGGGTGGAGCCTTAGTTCTCTTCAGTAGTGTTTATCACAGTAAAGCTGTTCTTGCCATACATTTTCTGTTTTGCTAGACTGCCCTTTTTGTTCCTTTGGGTTTAGGAAGCAAACTTTTGCTAGAGCATCTTTGAACTTTTTGGCATTTCTGGGTTGCCAGCTTCCTCAGGTCCAGTCCTGGGATATAAGAAGCAAAAAGAAAACCCAGGAAACATCCCTGTGTTCCTTGTTTTCTGAAATCCTTACTTGGTCTATTGCCTTCTTTTTACTTTTTAAGGATTTAAAAAAAAATTTAGACTCTATTTATAAACATTTAAAATTTTTGTTTTATTTGAACAGCAGAGGGAGACAGACAGGGAGAGGAAACACATTTCACAGACTCATTCTCCAAATTCAAGTGGGAGCCAGGATCTCAGCCCAGGTTTTCCTTGTGGGAAACAGAGACCCAAGTTCTTGAGCTGTCCTCTGCTGTCTCCCAGATGCCCATATCAACGGAAAGCTGCATTGGAAATGCAAGGGCTTGGCGTCTGGGATAATAATGTCTAGGATTTTAAATTGTATTTAATGGGAAAAATAGAAGCAAAATTGATCAACTCTGTCCAAAAGGCCAAGTTTTTTTTTTTTTCAGTGTTCCAGAAGAACTTCTGTATCCTGAGATTCTGCTCCATTTTCTTCTGAACATATTAAAATGATCCTTTTCACAATTGTGGATCTAATCCTCTGGGATTTATCTTGTTTGTGACAGTGAAGTGAGAAAGGAACCTGGCTGCATTAGTGTTTTGCCTAGATGGCCACATTTCCTGGCACTTCTCCAAGCTGGTTTTGAGCTCTGGAGTCTCTGTCTGCTCCACCCCATGTGACACTAACGGACACAGGAGCCGTGATAAATTTTTGTAGAACAAGACTACTATCTTGTTGTACTTACTTGATGTTTAGTTCTGTCCCCTGAAGTTTAGTTAAAAAAGAAAGGGGCTGGTGCCATTGTGTAGTAATTTAAGCCTCTGCCTGTAGCCCTGGCATCACATATGGACAACGATTTGTGTCCCAACTGCTCCACTTCTGATCCAGCTCTGCATATGGTCTGGGAAAGCAGTGGAAGTACTGGTGCCTCTGTGCCCAGATGGGACACCTGGAAAATGTTCCTCTCCTGGCTTTGAATCAGCTCAGCTCCAACTCTTACTGCCATTTGAGGGAGTGAACCTGTGGATAGAAGATCTTTGTCTTTCCTCTTCTCTCTATAACCTGATTATCAAATGAAAATAAGTAAATCTTTAAAATAAAAGCAAGATAAGCAGTATTGACAGCAAATAAAACCCTGTTGCAATTGGCTTGGATTTGCATTGACTTTGAATATGCCATCTGCTTCAGTAGCTTTTTTTTCTTTAGTTGTGTTTATCTAACTTAGGTTACCTAAGTCAAAATGGAAAAGTAGTCATGATGGCTTTGGTCACTGGCAGGTACCTGTTAAGTCCCACAAGGTTTGTGTGTGGTGGCTGCTAGCTTTAGAACAGCTGTCTTATACGCCTGAAGCCAGTGGGTAGTTACTGAATTTCTCTGTGCAGATTATGCTTTTTAGTTTTTTCAAAGACATTTTAAACTGTGTTAGTTTAATTTGCCACAAGGCTTTTTCTGTAAACACATGCACACGGGCCCAGCGTGGTAGCCTAGTGGCTAAAGTCCTCGCCTTGAGTGCTCCGGGATCCCATCTGGGCTCAGGTTCTAATCCAGGCGACCTTGCTTTCCTTCCAGCTCCCTGCTGCTGGCCTGGGAATGCAGTCAAGGACAACCCAAAGCTTTGGGACCCTGCACCCACGTGGAAACCTGGAGGATGCTCCTGGCTTCAGATTGGCACAGCTCCGGCTGTTGTGGCCGCTTGGGAGTGAGCCATCAGACAGAAGATCCTCCTCTCTGTCTCTCCTCCTCTCTGTATATCCGCCTTTCCAATAAAAATTAAAAAATAAATCTTAAAAAAAAAAAAAAAAGAAAACACATGCACACATTTTCTTTTCCCCATAGATTGTTTCAAAGTGAATTGCACAGTGTTTGGCACTTCATCCTTGAATACTTCACATTGGCACACGTGAAGTTAAGGACAGTCCCCTCTGGAGACCTGCCACCATTGTATCACTTAAAAGAGTGATTGACTCTGCTCCAGCTCACTTGCAGAATTCCCCAGTTGCACCCTGGGGAGCTGTGTATGATCAAGGTGCACACATTACATCTGGTTGCTTTCCACATCTGCAGTTGGCACCTTGTGTTTAGATGTGTAAATACTTGATGAGACCAGGCCAATTATCTTGTTAGAGGTTCCCGCATTCTTTTTTTTTTTTTTTAAGGTTTATTTGTATTGCAAAGTCAGATATACAGAGAGGAGGAGAGACAGGAAGATTTTTCCGACCAATGATTTACTTCCTAAGTGACCACAATGGCGGGTGCTACGCCGATCTGAAGCCAGGAGCCAGGAACGTCCTCCAGGTCTCCCATGCGGGTGCTGGGTCCCAAGGCTTTGGGCCATCCTCGACTGCTTTCTGAGGCCACAAGCAGGGAGCTGGATGGGAAGCGGGGCTGCCAAGATTAGAACCAGCGGCCATATGGGATCCCCGGGCATTCAAGGCGAGGACTTTAGTTGCTAGGCCACCGTGCCTGGCCCTAGATGGTCCCACATTCTAGAGTTGACTGATAGTCTTTTACTGTTGCCCATATTTGCTTGTAAATTAGAATTTAGACCTAGGATAGAACTGCCCAATAGAAATGTGATGTCAGCCATGTTTCATCTAGATTTTCTTCATTTTAACTTTGTTAACAAAAGCAAGTGTCATTTTAATAGATTTCTAATTATCTACAATAAAATTTTATTTGATATATTTTTGCTATTCCCAAAGCATTATTTCAGTTTTTGGTCAATATTGTAAAAATTTTAATGAGGCACTTTTCTTTTTCAAACAAAATTTTCAGAATCACTGAGTGGACCAGCTGTGTACCCAGCACTGAGCAGCGCTGGCTTTTCTGCAAGGCCTAGAGACTAAGTCTGACTCAGGGACAATGTCTTTGGCAGAACATTTGGTAGCAAATGCATGACTTTGAACTCCTGCGAATTGCTGAACTCTGAATATGCTTCTCTTCTTTTTTAGGCTCTGGATGCTGTGGGATGGAGCAGGTGTGCCGAGGGTGAGGACCCACGCTCTGGGATCCATTCATTTGCTGCCTGCCTTAGCAAGATCGTCAGCTTGAGCAAACTTGGCCCAGGATGAGGATGCCTGTGGGCCTCCCGCTGCTGTTCCCCCTCTGGGGGAGGACCTTCCTCCTCTTCCTCCTGTCTGCAGCTGTGGCTCAGTCCCGCTGGCCCAGTGACCCCTCAGAGCCTGTCAGGGACTGGGAGAACCAGCTTGAGGCGTCCATGCACTCCGTGCTGTCAGACCTGCACGAGGCGGTCCCCACAGTGGTTGGCATTCCTGATGGCACAGCTGTGGTCGGGCGCTCGTTTCGAGTGGCCATTCCAACAGATCTAATTGGCTCCAGTGGAGACGTCATCAAGGTGAGATGGATAAATGAAGAGGAGTTCAAGTTTTCTTGTCTTCTGTTTTAGATTTGGTGCCTTTTCCTTCCCAGTTTGAAACACTGCCCCAGGGGTTCCAAGCTCAGTTCTTCCAGTTCCAGCTCAGGGTGGCTCAGGAAAGTCACAGTCACTGATCCTCACGGGGATTCCTGTGTATCTTATAAAAGGGTCCTAGGCTGTATTCTTTGTATCATCTTGAGGCTGTCTTCATACAAAAAAAATTTTCTTGAACATACTATAAGGAATAGAGTGGTTAAATGCTGCATTCACATGGGAATACCCGAGTTTGGTTTTCTCAGCTTCCTGGGGACCAGCAGTGATAGTTCAGGTAGTTGTGTTCCTGCCACAACCATGGGAGACTAGATTGAGTACCCCACTCGTACCTGTGTCAAATGCCCTGGCCGTGGCAGGTGTGTAGGATGACTAGCAGGTGAAAGCTCTGTCACTATCTTTCTCTCTCTGTCTCTCAGAAGAGAAAAAAAAAAAAAAGATGTGATATTCTGCTCTGATTTGGCAGTTTTTATTTATTAATGTGTTTTATCACTTAGTCAAGATGGCAGGTTTACTCCATTTCCTTTTGGGAAAGGGGGCATCTCAAACCCTTGTTTGCAAGAGTGTCTTAGCTCACTCAGGGTGGGAGCCAGGTGAAACAAGAGGCCTTTGTGTGAAGATGCAGCGTCTGACTGTGTGTTGAGCATTGGAATTTCTTCTAGCACCTTAGTGTGCAGGCAGGTGTTGTGACCTGAATATTGAGTAAGATTTGCCTTCCAAAGCTCATGTAGATGTCTAAAATGGAAAACCTTAGGTTAATGGTTAATGAGTTAATGGTTAAAAAATTACAGCTGAGACTGTTGTTAATTTTTTCACATGACAGCCATTATTTTTCTTTTTTTCATTTTAAAATAAAGAAACCATGGGTTATACAGAAACAGGTGACTTTTTTTTAAAGAGTATTTATTTTTATTTCAAAGGCAGATTTACAGAGAGAAGGAAGATCTTCCATCTGCTGGTTCCAAATGGCTGCAACAGCTGGAGCTAAGCTGATCTGAAGCCAGGAGCTTCTTCCAGGTGTCCCACATGGGTACAGAAGTCCAAGAACTTGAACCATCCTCTGCTGCTTTTCCCACCGATAAGCAGAGGGCTTGATTGGAAGTGGCGCAACAGAATGTGAACTGGCAGCAATATGGAATGTCAGCGCCACAGGTGGAGGCTTAGCCTATCATGCCATGATAACGGCCCCCAAAACAGGTGGTCTTTTCCCCCAAGATTGCTTGCTGCTTCAAGTAAACTCCTTTACAAAAATAAACAAAAAACAGGTGGTGGACCAGATTTAGTTCATCGCCGTAGTTTGCTGACTACTACCCAACAGCATAGAGGTGTGCCTTGAAATTCAGTTAAAAATACTCTTTTTTTTTTAAAGATTTATTTTTATTATTTTTTTTATTGGAAAGGCGGATATACAGAGAGGAGAGACAGAGAGGAAGATCTTCCATCCAATGATTCACTCCCCAAGTGAGCGCAACGGCCGATGCTATGCCAATCCGAAGCCAGGAGACTCTTTCAGGTCTCCCACACAGGTGCAGGGTCCCAAAGCTTTGCACCATCCTCGACTGCTTTCCCGGGCCACAGGCAGGGAGCTGGATGGGAAGTGGGGCTGCCGGGATAGAACCGGCGCCCATATGGGATCCCGGGCGTGCAAGGCAAGGACCTTAACCACTTGTGCCACTGCGCTGGGCCCGAGTTAAAAATACTCTTAAGAGCTATAATTCATTTTAGTACTTTTCTGTCAGCTCAGCATTTTAGACTTCTGCTTGCATGTAGTGTTCTGACTACCTGTAAATATATTTCACTCACCAAAATATACAACTTTTTTAGCATAAATATTGGTGGCTAAGAATTCAGGAATTCAAGGCTTGTTTGGGGTCCATCTGATGTCTTCATGGAGCAGCTCATCAGGGGTTGAAGAATCCACCTCTGCTTGCTGCTGAGGACTGAGCTGGGGCTGTTGGCCGTTGTTCCCCTCCTCTTAGATCTCTTCATGAACTGTGCTTGGGGTTTCTCACAATATAATGGTCATTTGTTTAATGTTTATTTATTTGTCTATTTGAAATGCTGAGTGGCAGAGAGCAAGGAATTAGTTCACTTCTTCAGTGGTTGGAACATTTGGGCTGTGCCAGGCCGAAGCCAGGAGTCAGGAACTCCATCCTGGTTTCTCTCATGGGTGGTAGGGACTTGGGTACTTGAGTCATTACCTGTGGTTCTGACCCCACCATATGCATTAGCTTGATGGGAAACTGAGGCAGGTCCCAGACCCAGGCACTTTGATATGGGAAGTGGAGGTACCTGACTTTGATTTAACCCTTTGTGCCACAATTCCTATTCATAGCTAGATTTTTAAGATTGCATATTCCAAGAAATGAGAAGAGAAGCTGCCAGTCTACCTTAAGGCTTAGATTGGGAAGCTTGCACAGCAGTATTTCCTTTGTTCAGACCATCCTTCCACCTTCCCCTTCTCTGACTTGTAAGTCCCAGATGTCCAGATTAGAAATGGTTGCTAGTTGAGAGATGAGTCTTTGTTTTTCCTCTAATCTATTTAGGTGAATCTGTTCCTTTCCTGCACCCTTCCAGGGCTCCTTTCCTTTCTGCTCTGGTCTCTTGTCGTTCCATCTTGGCTCATTCTCAACGTGGTCCTGTGGTCTCAGGAGCAGCTGACATAGCTCTGTTCCATGAAGTGTTTTGTGTGACTAAAGATGGGAGCTCCACTGAGTGACTAGCCTCGTCTTCAAGCAGAGAAAGGTTCTGAGGGCATTGCTGGCAGGCTGACCTGGAGACAGTGGTCACACCCCTATCTTCTCTGATCAGGATGTTAGAAAAATATTAAGATTTGGGATTGGAATATATGGATAGGGCAACTTCTGATTGCTGAGGCCTGTGGCGTTGCCCTATATGAGATCAATGTAGGCAGAACCCTGACTTTTGACTCTGGCCCTCTCTACTCCCCGGTTTTTTATTTGTGTGTCTATGTGTGGAGGTACATATTTGGTTCTGGGTGTCATCTCTAGTCATAGTTCTTTGTGTATATATGACCCAGGTACTCAGTGTGAATCTAGTTGAAACTGCTTAGGCCAATTTAATGGTAGTTTGAGGGTAATTTAGGACAGCATTGTGGCAAAGCAAGTTAACCTGCTGCCTGTGACACTGATATCCCATATGAGTACCAGTTCAAGTCCTGGCTGCTCTGCTTCCAATCTAGCTTCCTGTTAATGCACCAGGGAAAGCAGCAGAAGATGGCCCATGTGTCTGAGCCCATGCTACCCAAGTGGGAGTGTTGGGTAAAGTTCCAGGTTCCTGGCTTTGGCCTGGTCCAGACTTAGTTGTTACAGCCATTTTGGGAATAATGGAAGGCCAGTCTCCCTCTTACTCTGCCTTAGTAAGGGATGGGGTTGTGGTACATCAGATTAATAAGCTACTGCCAGTGAAGCTGGCATCCTGAAGTTTTAGTCTTGGCTGCTCCAGTTCTATCCATTTCCCTGCTAATGTGCCTGGGAAAGCCATGGAAGATGACCCAAGTGTTTGGGCCTCTGCCACCCAAGAGGGAAACCTGAATGGAATTCCAGGCTTTTGTATTTGTTTGTCTGTTTTTTTTAAGATTTATTTTTATTGCAAAGTCGGATATATAGAGAGAAGAGACAGAGAGGAAGATCTTCCATCCTATGATTCACTCCCCAAGTGAGTGCAACGGCCGGTGTTGTGCCAATCTGAAGTCAAGATCCAGGAACTTCTTCCGGGCATCCCACACGGGTGCAGGGTCCCAAAGCTTTGGGCCGACCTTGACTTCTTTCCCAGGCCACAGGCAGGGAGCTGGATGGAAAGTGGAGCTGCCGGGATTAGAACCGGCGCCCATATGGGATCCCGGAGCGTTCAAGGCGAGGACTTTAGCCACTAGGCCACGCCGCTGGGCCCAAATTTCAGGCTTTTATATTTGGCCTAACCTGGTCATGGCTGTTGTGACCATTTGGAGAATGAACCAATGGATGGAAGGTCTCACTGTCTTACTGCCTTTCAAATAAGTAAATATATCTTTTATAAAAGAAATATTAACTTAGTATTCCTGACTTTCATGATTGGAACCTGCTGTTAAAGAATAGAAGGGTGAGGTTTTGGGGAGAAATTATCGGGAGTGCAGCAGAATTCTCGTGGAACTCGTAAGAGATCCAGTTAAGGGGCACAACCTGATTTCATGTGGTTTGCAGAGTGTTTGCCTAAGGTTTGCACATAATCCTCATGCTATCCTGGCAAGCAAGATGCTTGTCTGACACTGAATAGAGTGATGGTTTTGTAAGGTGTGTTTCTTGCCTCTGGCATCAGCTTCACAGATAGATCCTCAGTATCCAAGCTCCACATTGGTTACCTTTGTTCCCATGTCCATTAGAATGTTTTACAGGGATTAGTCTTGACCAGACGTGCGTTGAACTATTTGAGCAAGCTGGATATTTGCTGTATCTGGCAGAAAGACATATAACAGGCTTATTCAGCAACAGAAGTAAAGAGATTTTCCTGGGAAAACAGGATTTTATTTGAGCATATTTATCTCTGGAGAGCAGACTGCTGAATAGCCAATGAACCTGTAGAAAAACATGAGGAAATATGACTTCATCCCATTCTCAGCCATCGGAACAGCACAGCCAGGATGTCAGGTACCTGAAAGCCTGCTCGTCGTCCTTCAATTTTGATGGCACCTCTAAAACGTTGAAAAGGTCTCAACATTAGAGGAATGTTGTGTTTTGTTTTGTTAAGATTTATTTATTTTTATTGTAAAGGCAGATCGATAGAGAAAAAGATCTTCTGTCTGTTGGTTCACTTCCCAAGTGGCCAAAACAGCCAGAGCTGAGCCAATTTGAAGTCTGAAGCCAGGAGCCAGGAGCTTCTTCTGGGTCTCCCACACAAGTACAGGGTCCCAAGGCTTTGGGCCGTCCTTGACTACTTTGCCTGGACATAAGCCAGTGCCTGTAGGCAGTCCTGGTGAATGCAAGATGAGGATTTAACCACTTGGCCATCTTGCCCAGGGCCAGGAGTTTTTTGTTTGTTTATTTGTTTGTTTTTCCTTCCCCTTACTATGATAACCATAACTATGCATAATGAAAAATGCAGGTAAAGGAAGGGACAGTCTCTTGTAGTTTGTACACTGAGAATGGACTCCTCCGTCATTTTCTGTCCTTAAGAGGCATCCATGCCACATCCACAGACATCTCAGACAGGCTTAGGATCACATTCAGCATATTTTGAAACTGTTCTTCATTCTCTGTGGCTTGAGTTTTTGCCCATAGTCATTGAGTATTACTCAGAAATGATAGCTGCCCAGTATTTGTGTGTGTTTGCGGAACATTTCATTTCCTGCAGGGGTGACCCAGGTCATGTCCCTTGAGTTACATTACTGCTGTCTGTTATCCATGCTACTGCTTGTCACCCCTTCCTAGGCATCCCCTCCTGTGTTCTCAACCCCTCAGTCTGTTCTCCACATTACAGTATGACATGTCTTTATCTTTCTAAGACCCACATTTGGTCAAGGTTCCCCGATACTGAACTGCACCTTAGTTGAAGGTCAGGATGATCTGCCTCGTCCCCCTCCCTTTCCTTTGTCACTTTGTTCCCACTGCACCAGCTCCTTTCTGTCCTCCCCAGCCCCTCTCCTGCCAGAACCTGGCTCTGGTTCTTCTTTCGCAATGGGCACAGCTGTCTGTTACAGGTTCCACCAGGACATCTGGGGCATTGGAACCCTTTTAAAGCAGTTTTCCCACAGAACTATATGCTTTCAGCTTGGCAAATTTGTCCACTTGAAATGCTTTGTTAGGTCACATGCTTGCCACCTGTCATGTCAGCTCTCAAATATTTGTGCACTGATAGAAGAAATGAGACTTGCAAGCCTACTTTGGATTGTTAAAACCTGTCTGACTGTACACAAGAAGAAATGCAGACTTGAGCCGGGCAGCAAACTTACACACCCCAGTGTTCTGTGACCTCACATGCTGCCTGGCCCAGGACTGTGGAACACACTTTTATTTTTTTAAAGATTATTTACTGGGCAGATTATTTAAAAGATTTTTTAAAGGTTATTTTAAAGATTATTTACCAGGGCAGTGGCCTAGTGACTAAATTCCTCACCTTGAACGCCCCGCCATCCCATATGGGTGCTGGTTCTAATCCCAGCTACCTTGCTTCCCATCCAGCTCCCTGCTTGTGGCCTGGGAAAGCAGTAGAGGACAGCCAAAGCCTTGGGACCCTGCACCTGCTTGGAAGACCTGAAGGAAGTTCCTGGCTCGTGGCTTCAGATCAGCACAGCACTGGCTGTTGCGGTCACATGGGGAGTAAATCACCAGACGGAAGATCTCTCTCTCTCTCCTTTTCTCTATATATATCTGACTTTGCAATAAAAATAAATAAATCTACAGAAAGATTTATTTACCTTTTTTTAGTTGGAAAGTTAGAGTTACAGAGAGAGAGAGAGAGAGAGCAAGAGTGAGTGAGTTTCCATCTGCTGGTGCACTCTCCAAATTGCCTCCAACAGTCAGAGTTGGGTCATTCCAAAGCCAGGAGACTGAAGCTTCCTCAGGATCTCCCTTGTGGATGCAGGGGCCCAAGGACTGCAAAGGATGCCTGTTATGCCAGTCGAGTAACATGCCCTATAGCTAGAGCTTCCCTATACAGATTTGGTGTCAGGAGAGAGGAGGAATCTGCCTGCCTGGGGGTGTATCCTGGAGGTCCTGCATGCATTGTGTGGTTTTCTCCTACCTGACATACTAGGGTATTTCAGTAGCCCTTGGCCAGTCTTGCTTGTCATATCCCCTGCTACTCACTAGCACTGCCTGGACACTTTTGTTTTTTAAAGATTTATTTATTTTTATTGGAAAGGCAGATACAAAGAGAGGAGAGGAAAATCTTTTGTCTGATGACTCACTCCCCAAGTGGCCGCAACAGCTGGAGCTGTGCTGGTCCAAAGCTAGGAGCTAGGAATTTCTTCTGGGTCTTCCACACAGGTGTTGGGACCCTAGGCTTTAGGCCGTCCTCAACTGCCTTCCCAGGCCACAAGCAGGGAGCTAGATGGGAAATGGGACTGCCGGGATTAGAACCGGCACCCGTATAGGATCCCGGCACATTCAGGGTGAGGACTTTAGCCACTAGGCTGCCATATCTGGCCCAAGACTTTTTTAAAAGACTTATTTATTGGGTCTGGTGTTGCCTATAAATGACAGTAACCCATATGGGTGCCATTTTAAGTTCCACCTATTCCACTTCTGATACAAAGCCCTGCTAATTGGCGTGGGAAGGCAGTGGAGGTCTTAGGCCCCTGCACTCACATGGGAGGCCTAAAGAAGGCTCCTAACTCCTGGCTTCAGATTCGCCCAGCTCTGGCTGTATCAGCCTTTTTGGGAGTGAACCAACAGACGGAAGATATCTTATTTACTTATTTGAAAGCATTATATATAGAGCGGGAGAGACAGAGATCCATCTACTGGTTAACTTCTCAGATGTCCACAGTAAGCCAGGAGCTAGCTTCCTTACTGCCTGCCTGCCTTCCTTCCTTCCTTCCCATTAGCACATGGGCATAGATTGTATTTTGTTGCAAAAGAACCCATTCTTGTAGATTTCTCAGACAGTGTGGCAACTGATTTGCCTTTTTTTTTTTTTAAACTCCAGTGTTATTTCCAATGGAGCAGGTGTTATAAGAAAGGACTGCCTCTAGGCCTCATAGCTCTCATGGCTGATCTGATGCCTGTCTTGCCCGGCTCCTGTCTCCTGTGGCCTCAGGACAGTCAGGAACAGATGGTCTTAGTGTGTGCCCCCTTGACTCAGACTGGGTGCCTGTACGCAAAGCTGTCCTTTTCTCTAACAGCTGCCTTCCGATCTGAGACTGTCCTTCCCCAACCGGCACCTGTGGTTGATGTCTGGAGGGTCCCAGCCCACCCTGGATTGGCCACAGGATAAGTCATCCATTCTGACTCTTGCCCCCTCAAGATTGGTACTGTTTCCTATGGGCACCACTGACCTCAGCATGGTGACATCCCAGAGAAGTTCTAAAAGCGCTGTTTTTGTGTCTCAGGAAATGACTGGGATGCTCGCTCTGGAGTCCCTTCAGGCCTCATTTTGGCAGGCCCTGTGCAGAGGGTGGCATTGCTTCCTGTTCCCATCAGTTCCTTGCCCGCCGACAATGTGGACTTTGCCTGGACCCAAGATGTCGGCCGGCCGGGAGCAGCCCTTCCTGGGACTGAGCCCTGGGCTGCTGGCGTGGGTGCTCCATTGTTCGCCGTGAACAATGAGCAGTCTTTGGCCAGGAAGAAGAGTTCATGAAAAGAGCATTTCTCTGGATGCTTGAGAGCTTTGTGGCGACCCTGCCTGTGTGAGATGAACTGCAGTTTCTTCCTGCCTGGAGTGGGTGTTCCCTAGTTCTGAATGGACCCCTTGTGAGCACAGCACACCGGGAAGTAGGGGTTGGCAAAGGAAGGCATCCTTGGGGGCGGGCTGTCAGCATGGCATGTGCCCAGACTCATCAGCTCAAATAATTACTGAAAATACAGGCTTCTGTGTTTAAACAAAAAATGACAATGACTGAAAGAGAC
Organism: Ochotona curzoniae; assembly: GCF_017591425.1. Classification (NCBI taxonomy): domain Eukaryota; kingdom Metazoa; phylum Chordata; class Mammalia; order Lagomorpha; family Ochotonidae; genus Ochotona; species Ochotona curzoniae. Next base: position 58,684 of record NW_024467005.1, read on the forward strand.
CATGACAAAGTCAATATACATAATGTGAGGTCCTCTAGATTGAATGACTCATTCTGAGTGTTTTACTGATGACTGTAACAATACTAAACTTTTCCTTTTTTTCCTGTAAGAAGAGGGGTTAATATTAAATTTGAGAAGCTGAAATTGTGGCATAGTGAGTTAAGGTGCAGCCTGTAGCACCAATGTTCAATGGGTGCTAAGTCATGACTGTTCTACTTCCAATTCAGCCCCCTGCTAATATCCTGGGAAAGCGGTAGAAGATGGGCCAAGCCCTTGGGCCCCTGCTCCCATGTGGGAGACCAGGAAGAAGTTCCTGACATTGGACTGCACTGGCTCTACAGCACTGGACATTTGGGCCATTTGGAAGACAAACCAGCAGATGGAAGACTCTCCGTCCCTTCTCTCTGTCTTCCTGTGCTCTGCCCTTCAAGTCAATGCATCTTCAATTTTTCTAGAAGTCCATGCAGCCTGCCATGTGAGTGGCAGGAACCCAGTTAACGTGAACCATCACTGTTGTCTCTCAGGGTTTGTATTAGCAGGATGCTGGAGTCAAAAACTGGAGCTCTTGTGTTTGTTGTAAGATTTATTTTTATTGGAAAGATAGTGTTACTGAGGGAAGGAAAGACAGATCTTCCGTCTGCTGGTTTATTCCCCCAAATGGCCACACCAGCCAGAGCTGAGCTAGTTCCACTTTCCGTCTCATCTTCTCCAGAGATTGCTGAGACTAGACAGCTTTCTGGCCCTTTCTCGATGACCTGTGAACTGGGGCCTGTGATCTTATACTAGACTTGCCTCTGCAGTCTGGTGGGTCAGACTGCCAGCTGCTAAGTGAACACCTTACACAGAACCCCAGCTGTTTTACCTTAAATGGCCTTAAAAATGTAGAGGTGGCACGTCTGTGACTTGGCCAGGTTCTTCATGGAAGTTAGCTTTCTTTTGCTTCCTAAGACCCTTCTCTTAAAATATATCGTTGCAACTTTAAACGCTATTTGGGCTTTGATGTTCCTGGTACTGACACATCTGGAGGAGAAGGGGTTAGACTGTTCAGGTTTGTACTTTTCTTTCTTACCTAAGAAGCTTCTGTAACCCTGAGAGCAGTGTCTACTTCAGGTCTGCACGTGCAGGTTTGATAGCTGTCTTGCAGCCGTGTATTGGGAGTCAGAATCTGCACATGAAAACATGTGTATGTTGAAGAGGCTTGGCTCTTGTTCTGTCCTGGCTTGCCCCCAAATTCATACAGCCTTGAGTAGACAGTAGTAAAAGAAAGTACTCTCATTGATGAAAATTAAGCTAACAATTCTCATCTCCCAATTTGAAATTAATTGAGCACTATAACTTGCTTTGGTGAAACCTGGAATTTTTGATGTTTGCAATTTCTATTACAAGTTAGTTGGCATAAAGCATGCTGCTTCATAGGCAGCCCCATGGGGACCTGGTTCATAGAGAATCCTGCATTTGTTCTGTAGGAATGTCTGACAGCAGCACTTGGCTGCTTAGGTCATGGAGTAGAAAGTCAGCCATACTGGTGGTATATTTTGAAGGAGGGAAGGCCCCTACTCTGTTTTCTGGGTTAGGAAATGCTTTTTTTTTTTTTTTTTTTTTGTGGCTGGAGAGAGATTGGAGAAGTGCCAGCTGCTTACCTCTCTGCTGGTGGAACACAGGGTTGGACACAGGCCCAGCTTCCTGGCCATTCAGGAATGTCTCATAGGTGTGGCCAGCCTGGTCTTGCGGTTGGCTTCTCTGTGACTTGATTTACTCAGAGCTCCATTCCAGGCTTTCTCTGTCACCTGCCTCTGTTGCACGAGCTCTATCTCTGTGGTGGTAGTTGTGGTATGATCTTGGGAAACACCCAGGGGTGGCTGAAGACCAGGGCCCATAACCTAACTTACCTACTCCACTCTTCAGGACTCCTGCTTGGGTCCCACCCCTGCAAAACTATGTGTTTACATTTGGGTACTGCAGTTTTCATATTTAACATAAATAAATGAAAAACAGTTTTATGCATAAGGTTTTAGCCAAAACATTTGAAACAAGAATTGTTTTTACAGCTAGAAAAATTTTAAGAAAAATATATTTAGGATGTTTTCATGGATTTATTTGAAAAGTTACAGAGAAGGAGAAACAGAGATCTGTTTGCTGGCTCACTCCCCAAGTGGCCTCTATGACTGGGGCAGGGCCAGACTGAAGCCAGGAGCTAGGAACTCCCATCAGGGTCTCCCAGGTACCAGGGCTATTTTCTACTGCTTTCCCAGGTACATTAGTGTGGAGCTGCATTGGAAGTGGAACAACTGGGCTTGAACCTGGGTTCATATGGGGTATTGGTGTTACAGATGGCAGCTTTACGTGCTTTACCACAATATTGGCCCCTTTCCATGGATTTGAAGATTGCTGTTTATAGGTATTTTAGCACTTCTGTTTGATGGTAAATGATGAGAGATTCTTAGTGGTACATAAATTAGATAATGGTATGTTTCAGATTTGTGGCATCAACAACACAAAACTGTTCACACAGATTCTCAATAAGTGGCTCAGAGAGCAGTTAGGAAAGGCTAACCCCAATAATAATGACTCCTAAGAATATAAGTTGTCTCCTCATAGAGTTACAGGTTTTTTTTAAAAAAAGATTTATTTATTTTTATTACAAAATCAGATATACAGAGAGGAGGAGAGAGAGAGAGAGGAAGATCTCCCCAAGTGAGCACAATGGCCGGTGCTGTGCCTTCTGGAGCCAGGAGCCAGGAACCTCCTCTAGGTCTCCCATGGGGGTACAGGGTCCCAAGGCTTTGGGCCGTCCTCAACTGCTTTCTGAGGCCACAAGCAGGGAGCTGGATGGGAAGTGGATCAGCCGGGATTAGAATCAGTGCCCATATGGGATCCCGGCGCGTTCAAGGCGATTACTGTAGCTGCTAGGCGACGCTGGCCCCTCCTCATAGGTTTTTGCTGAATGTAGCAAACCTGTTGAAATTCAGCTAAAGGGGAAGGAGGCAGTGTCTAGTTTCTGATGAGTTTGCTGCCTGGACACCTGCACCCTGGCAGGGAATATTAAATACAAGCCAAGGGCCTCCTCCCCAGTCCACCCAGATTCCTGGCTTTTGGCAGAGGGACCCAAGCCTGAACTTAGTCTTCCTGCTGCAGGAAAGGAGATATTTTAGTGCCCACCCTTAGCAAGCAAGGTGCTAAGGGATAGTCCCTGCGTGGAAGGATTGGATTGACCCCCGCCACTGGGGGTCCAATGGAATGTGCCATCCATTAGAGCACTTCCAGACAGATCATAGTGTGCCTCCTTTCTTGTGTGGGGATGGCAATAGGTGTTTCCCAAAGGTTTGAGCAGGAGGCAAGTCTCCTTCCCTCGTGTCAGCTGTCAGTGGAAGTCTCTGGATGGCATTGCCTTGAGTGCTCACTATGTCCCTGTGAGAGAGGACTTCCCACTGAGAGGAGTCAGAAGCTGTCTCTCTACATGCATTGCCTGCACTTGGCTGAAGACCCTCTCCTGCAGACACAGGCACCTCAGGGTTCCTGCTGGGTGCTGTTGCAGGACACTTGACTCTAGTCCACCTCTCCAGGCGTGATCCTCTTGAGGTTTGAGAAGGAGGATTAGTTACAACATTAGGTATAGCTGTGTTTTCTGTAATGTGTTCCCCTGCCCTGAGTGTCAGCTAGCAGTTGTAAAGTGAATTTGTTCTGGATGTGAAGCTTTGCCTTGTCTCCAGGCCTCTGCATTTCCACTCCTAGATAGGAAGGGCATTCCTGGCCAGATGAGAGGCAGAGGGGACAAGGGAGTGAGTAAGGTGAGACTAGAAAGCAGTGCTGATTGCTAAGGTGAAACTCTGGCTGGGTTCTGCAGGTGAAGTGTCACAGAGGTGGGCCAGAGTGTGCTACTGGTGTGAATGTCCAGAGCATTCCGGCTCCTTGGCATCAGTTCTGTGTCTGAGTGCCAATGCTGTTGCCTGCATGCTGTATGGCCTAGGATGAATTATTTGTCTACCATGTTAACCCATCCAATAGCCCCAGTCTTCTTGTGACAGATGCATGGGGTTGCTTGCATTCTCTGGAAGAAAGGAGTTGACTTCCCCAGTAGGAATTCAGAAATGTTCCACCATCAGGCCTGTCCCTGTGTGACGGCAGCCCTTGCAGCTCATGTTTGTGTGTCTTGTAGGTATCAGCAGCAGGAAAGGAGGCTTTGCCATCTTGGCTGCACTGGGATCCGCAGAGCCACACCCTGGAAGGCCTTCCCCTGGACACTGACAAAGGGGTGCACTATATCTCAGTGAGTGCTGCACGGCTGGGGGCCAACGGCAGCCACATCCCCCAGATGGCCAGCGTCTTCTCCATCGAGGTCTACCCCGAGGACCACAGTGAGCCACAGTCTGTGCGGGCGACCTCTCCAGACCCAGGCGAGCTGGCGCCCTCTGCCTGTGCTGCCGATGAGCCTGTGACTGTCTTGACAGTGATTCTAGATGCCGATCTCACCAAGATGACCCCGAAGCAAAGGCTTGACCTCCTGCACCAGATGCAAAGCTTCTCGCAGGTAGAGCTCCATCACATGAAGCTGGTGCCCGTGGTGAACAACAGACTGTTTGATATGTCTGCCTTCATGGCTGGTCCTGGAAATGCAAAAAAGGTGGTGGAGAATGGGGCTCTGCTCTCCTGGAAGCTGGGCTGCTCGTTGAACCAGAACAGTGTGCCTGACATCCGTGGCGTGGAAACCCCTGCCAGGGAGGGCACCATGTCTGCCCAGCTCGGCTACCCTGTGGTGGGCTGGCACATTGCTAATAAGAAGCCGCCTCTCCCCAAACGTGTCCGACGGCAGATCCATGCCACACCCACCCCTGTTACTGCCATTGGCCCCCCAACCACGGCCATCCAGGAGCCACCATCCCGCATCGTGCCCACCCCAACATCCCCAGCCATTGCTCCTCCCACAGAGACCATGGTGCCTCCTGTCAGAGACCCTGTTCCCGGGAAGCCCACAGTCACCATTCGGACCCGAGGTGCCATTATTCAGACTCCAACCCTGGGCCCCATCCAGCCTACTCGGGTGCTAGAAGCTGGCACCACAGTTCCTGGTCAGATTCGCCCAACAGTGACCATTCCTGGCTATGTGGAGCCCACAGCTGTTGCTACCCCTCCTACAACTACAACCAAAAAACCACGTGTGTCCACACCAAAACCAGCAACGCCCTCAACTGACTCAACCACCACAACTCGCAGGCCAACCAAGAAACCACGGACCTCCAGGCCAGTGCCCCGGGTCACCACCAAGGCACCCAGCACTAGGCTGGAAACGGCCTCACCACCAACTCGTGTCCGCACCACCACCAGTGGGGTGCCCCGTGGCGGGGAACCTAACCAGCGCCCTGAACTCAAGAACCACATTGATAGGGTGGATGCCTGGGTCGGCACCTACTTTGAGGTGAAGATCCCATCAGATACCTTCTATGACAAGGAAGACACGACCACCGACAAGCTGAAACTGACCCTGAAGCTGCGGGAACAACAGCTGGTGGGCGAGAAGTCATGGGTACAGTTCAACAGTAACAGCCAGCTCATGTATGGCCTCCCTGACAGCAGCCATGTAGGCAAGCACGAGTATTTCATGCACGCCACCGACAAGGGGGGCCTGTCGGCTGTGGATGCCTTTGAGATCCATGTCCACAAGCGCCCTCAAGGGGACAAAGCACCTGCACGCTTCAAGGCCAAGCTGGCCGGTGACCCCACACCGGTGGTAAATGACATCCACAAGAAAATTGCCCTGGTGAAGAAGCTGGCCTTTGCCTTTGGCGACCGCAACTGCAGCACCATCACCCTGCAAAACATCACACATGGCTCCATTATAGTGGAATGGACCAACAACACGCTGCCACAGGAGCCCTGCCCCAAGGAGCAGATTGCTGGGCTTAGCCGGAGGATCGCTGAGGACAATGGGCAGCCTCGGCCGGCCTTCTCCAACGCCCTGGAGCCTGACTTCAAGGCCCTGAGTGTTGCCGTCACAGGTTCTGGCAGTTGTCGGCACCTGCAGTTCATCCCAGTGCCACCGCCCGGTACCCCGTCTTCAGTGACACCCCTCACGGAGGTGCCAGACAGGGACCCCGAGAAGAGCAGTGAGGATGACGTCTACCTGCACACGGTCATTCCGGCCGTGGTGGTTGCTGCCATCCTGCTCATTGCTGGTATCATTGCCATGATCTGCTACCGCAAGAAACGGAAGGGCAAGCTCACCCTGGAGGACCAGGCCACTTTCATCAAGAAGGGTGTGCCTATCATCTTTGCTGATGAGCTGGATGACTCCAAGCCCCCACCCTCTTCCAGCATGCCCCTCATCCTGCAAGAGGAGAAGGCCCCTCTGCCCCCACCAGAGTATCCCAACCAGAGTGTGCCCGAGACAACTCCTCTGAACCAGGACACTGTGGGAGAGTACACACCCCTGCGGGATGAGGATCCCAATGCGCCTCCCTACCAGCCCCCACCACCCTTCACAGCACCCATGGAGGGCAAGGGCTCGCGTCCCAAGAACATGACCCCTTACCGGTCACCTCCTCCTTATGTGCCCCCTTAACCCACAAGCGCCTGGGTGGAGGCAGGGGTAGGGCAGGGGCCTGGAGACAACGCAAGGTTGTCTGTGGAGACCAGTGGCCCGCAAACCATTGTCCACCCACCGGGAGCTGACGCCAGACCTAGCACACACTGACACACGGGGCCTGGACAAGCCCGCCCTCTCTGGTCCTCCCAAACCCCCCAAAGCAGCTGGAAAGACTTTGGGGACTTTTTTTATTTTTATTTTTGCCTAACAGCTTTTTTGTTTGTTCATAGAAAATTCTTCGCTGCGTTTTTGGTGGCTGGCTCTGAAAGCACCATGTGGAGTAGAGATAGCTGGGGGGGCGCGAGGAACCGTGAATGAACTCGCAGGCAGTGCCGGGCAGCCCCCCGGCTCTCTGCGTTTTGCCTTTAACACTAACTGTACTGTTTTTTCTATTCACGTGTGTCTAGCTGCAGGATGTAACATGGAAAACAGTAGCTAAAGATTAAATTCAAAGGACTTTCAGAAGTTAATGGGTTAAGTTTTTACATTTAATCTGCTGTTTACCTAAACTTGTATGTATAATTTTTGGGTGGGTATGGGGAATTGGTTTGCTAAAAATAAGCTCCCAGGGTGTTTCAAACTTAGAGAAGACCAAGGGACAGTATTTTTTATCAAAGGAATCCTATTTTTTCACACTATGTCAACTTGGTTGCTCTGATATCCCAGAGCCTAAGCGGGGGCCAGAAGACCCCCGCTCAGGGGCCGGGGCCCTGGTGCTGGATTTGTTCTCCTGTGGTAGACAGGAGCTGGAAGCTGGAGGGGCCTCTTGGGCCGTGGACATCCCCACCTCCACCCCATGCACGCTTGTGGCCCACCACCAAGGGGGTCTTCATTCCCATGGGAAAGGGACTCCAAGAGGCAGTGGTGGCCATGGCCCCCACCCTAGGTGCTCCAAGGTGGGCCAGCTGCTCATGGGGGCGCCTGGGGAGGTAGAGGGACTCAACCACATTGACCCATTTTCTTTTACCTTTCTTCTTCTTTCCCCCTCTTCCCTTTTCACACCCCGCCCTCTCCCCCAAAAAAGGAATACCACAGCTTTTGAAACACTCAGTGGGGGACATTTTGGTGAAGATGCAATATTTTTATGTCATGTGATGCTCTTCCCTCACTTAACCTTGGCCACTTTGTCCCAGCAGTCCACAGCCCTGCCCTGATCCCAGTCTACCCCTATTCTCTGGCGCTCCAGTCCCCGGCCTTGGGCCCAAACCAACGACTGGAAAAGCTGTGGTGGCCAGGGAGGAGTGCCAGCAATAGTTCATAGTAACAGATCTGTGGGCTCTCAAAGCTAATTTTTTACTAAAAGTTTTTATACAGCCTCAAATTGTTTTATTAAAAAAAATAGATTAAAAATGGTGATGCTTACAGCAGTTTGTACAAGCTCTTAGTGTCAATTCCATGGACCCTGACGGCTTTGCTCGTATTGATTTTTTTTTTTCCTCCTCCCTCCCCCTTTTCCTAACAGTTTAAATTCTGGAATTACACTGGGCCTCTTTCGCCTTTTTTAGCAAGAACGTCCGTCTGTCCATCTACATCTCTGTCCCATGACTCAGGGGCGCCCGCTGTGCTTCGACTCTCCTCGTTTGGAAGCAGCATGACTTTTCTTGGTGTCCAAGTTATTTTGGGTCCCTTTTAGGGAGGAATGCCTTTCGCAATAATGTCGCCCTCTCCTGGTCTGGGATGGGTGGGTGGGTGGATCCGGAGCAACTACTTTCTAAGCCATATCGACTATTTTGCAGAGGGTTCATGTGTGTGCTGCCTCAGGAGGGCAGGGCAGGGCTGGCCAGGAGGGGCAGGATCTCCCTTCTGCCATGTCTGGAGGGCTCTTCTGCTTGGCTCTCCTCCCACAGGCCCCAGACCCCAGTCCCTAGCAGGGTCCTCCGAAATAAGCGGTGCCCCTGTGGGAGCTCCCAGTGGACAGCAGTGACTATTGGGCCTGGAGCCTCCAAGCCCTGGTCCAAGCCAGAGTTTCCCTGATGCCTCAGAGTCAGGAGCACAAGTGGAATCTGACCCGGGTGAGATTCTTTCTGATGACCTTGTCAAAAAATAAACAATTCCTACTGTTCCAGGTAAGGGCTTTGAAAGGCCTTCCAAAGAGCTCCGTTGCCGCAGGCAACCCCACCATCGGGCACCGCTGCACAGAGACAGGCCTGGCCCCAATGGCCTGTTGCCTTAGCAACCGGAGCCGATGGGGCAGTGAACAGAATAATAACAGCAACAATGCCTTCACAGGCAGCCTCCCCTGCGTGCTGGGCTGGCTAGTCGGCCGTTGGACTCTGTTAGACGGAGAGCCACTCTCACACTCAAGTTCACCAACCACTGACGTGTTTTGATTTCCTTCTACATGATTTTACGATGTGTTTTCTGCATTCTGTATAGAAACATATCAAACTAAATAAAAGCAGCGTCTTTATTACAATGC
>NW_024467006.1:0-9988 GCF_017591425.1 Ochotona curzoniae
TACCCACTCTGATACTTCAGATGGGCACTACATTCACCAGCTGCTCCTTTCTCCATCTCACCATCTTTCTCCAGCTCCATGAGGTCCTGCAGGCCCCTGAGTTTTACATCGCTCCCCATGTTATTGATGGTGCTGCTCAGTCCCACAGCCCAGGGCAGGGCCACTCCAGGTAAGAGCCAAGCAGCTACTCCCCCAGGATCTGACTTGCAGAACAAGTCCTAGATGCCTTTCCTTTAAGGAGCCACTTTCTGAGAAGGTCAGTGCTAGGTTCTGTCATTGCCCACAGTCCTTCTTTTCCTGTGAGAGAACTGGGCTCTCCTGCTCTTTGCTCACCAGCAGTGGCAGTGCAGGCTTTGCCTTAGACATGTCCGGGGAAAGTAATGTTAGTGGAGATAACTACTAGTGAGCGTGACTTGAGGTGAAGAGGGGACTCAGACCAATCAGACTATGGAAATAGAGTCCTCTGGACTCTGTCAGTATTCTTGATCACTGTTTCCACGCAGGGGTTTTGACCACACTCTTGTGGCTGGGTCCTTACCGAAGCTCATGTTCACCCGAGTCTTTATGACTTACTCCTCTGTCCTGTCACTATCCCAGGTAAAATCACTAAGCTGAGAAGAGGTGACAAGACAGAACAGAAAGAGACTGCTCCCCAGGGCACCTGCCCCTGATTCCCAGTGACAGGTGGCCTGAAAGGGCCCCTTCTACATATAAAGGTCTTTAGAAGGGACCAACTTGCAGTGAGCTGAGCCAGGCAAAGGCTGCAGAGTTCACACATGTTGACTCACTCTGTCCCCACAGAGTTCTTCCAGGTAAGCGGTATTGTTTAAGATCTTACCTTTCAGGAACAGACTTAGAGTGCTTTTTGGTCTTCTGTGTGTTTGTCTGGAATGACATGGTAATAAATTGTAGTGTGGAAACTTGAACCCACATGTGTAATATGATTCTTTTTTATACCATCTTCTCATCATTATATCCTCTTTCATTTAAAAAAAATATTTTATTTGAAAGGTAGAGTTACAGAGAGAGACAGAGAAAGAGAGAGAAAGAGATCGAGAGATCCTCTATCCACTGGTTCATTCCCCCAGCTGGCTGCAACAGTTGGAGCTGGGTCCATCCGAAGCCAGGAACCAGGAGCTTCTTCCCAGTGTCCCACGAAGGTGCAGCACCCTAAGGATTTGAGCCAGCCTCTGCTATTTTCCCAGCCCGTTAGTAGGGAGCTGGATCAGAAGTGGAGCAGCTAGAATTTGAACTAATGCCCATATGAGATGCTGGCATTTCAGACAGAGGCTTAGCCTACTATGTCATGGCACCAGCCCTGTAATTTTTTCTTTTCTTTTCTTTTCTTTTTTTTTTTTTTAAGTTCTGTAAGATTCAGGGTTGCAGTTGGATACAAAGAACAATTTCTAATATTCAGGAGCTACAATCAACAACAATTAATTTTATATTTCAAAATAGCTTGTAGGTTTTGAACACTCTCAATATAAAACTAATGAAGAATGTTTGAGATGATGGATACATATTTACCCCGATTGGATCATTCCAGCTTGTGTCCATGTATTGAAGTGTCACCCTGTACCCCATACCTTACAACATGTCAGTTTAACACTGTTCTCGGTGAATCGTAAGTTCACTTAGATCAGATCAGTGCTCAAGAGCTGCACAGTGTAATTTTTCATCGCACAAAAATGAATGCTTTAAACACACACCAAACAACCCGGTTCACCTATGCCTGTTTTGCAGAAAATACTATCTAAAAATTTAAGTGTCATCAAAATTTTTTTCAAAATTATTTTTTTAGAATGAAAAATGTTCCCTTATTCATAAATGAAGAGGAGGAACAGGGACGAACAGATCAAAATTACAGCTGCAGGGGGTTGGTGGCTGTCGCAGGGAGAAGGGATCTGGGCCCAGGGGGGCTTGGTGCCAAGGGGTGGGGTTCAGGGGCTGGGACCAAGAGCTGCTGTAGAGGAGGAAGGGCACGTGGGGCCATGACAGGCTATCTCTCTCAGCACTGGCCCTGTACAGTGAAGGTCAAGTTAGGACTGAACTCTGCCTATGAACCCCTGACTCAGACCATCATAACGGCAGCAGTAGTGGGGGATCAGCACTGCCCACCGCCAGGCCCTGCCTGCTCCTCCCCAGCAACCCTCCCCTCTCCCTCCTCTCTCTCCCGATTTCTCTCTCCTCCTCAGCAGCCCTGCTCTCTCTCTCTCTCTCTCTCTCTCTCTCTCTCTCTCTCTCTCTCTCTCTCTCTCTCTCTCTCTCTCTCTCTCTCTTCCATGCGGAGGAGGCAGGGGCATGGAGAGAGACCCGGCACAGTCTGGAAGGCACGGGCGTTCGGGGCTTCAAGCTGCAAACCTGAGCCGGATGCATTGGGCTGTGGGATCTCGGGATGCGGGCGGTACCGGTTCAGCGGCGCCTCTATCCCCGCAGAGAACTACGTGTGGCAGAGACGATTTGAATGCTACGCCTTGAACGGGACGCAGCGCCTGGTGGACAGATACGTCTACAACAGGGAGGAGTACGTGCGCTTCGACAGCGCGGTCGGGGAGTTCCGCGCCATCACCGAGCTCGGCCGGCCAAGCGCTGAGAGATGGAACAAGCAACACCTGGAGGAGTGGCGGGCCCAGGTGGACACCGTGTGCAGATACAACTACGAGTTAGACGAGGGTTTCACCCTGAAGCGCCGAGGTAAGGCTGCGGGCCTGGGAGGGCAGCTGTGGGGCCAGCCAGGCTGGCCGGACCGACAGGACAGTCTCAGGGGCAGGAAGGGTGCTTGGCGGCTAGGGCCGGGTGGAGGCGGTGCGGGTCCAGAAGGGCGAGGCCGAGGACCTGAACCGGCTGCTCGGGAGGCGGGGAGAGGGGTGCCCCACACACATACACGGGGTTTACAAGAGTGGAGGGTGGACAATGAAGGGCAGCAGATACCTCCCCCATCTACAAAATAACAACAAAAATAAATTGCGGCAGCCAGCGCCTATCAGTAGCTACCTGCAATGACAACATCCCCTACCGATGCAGGTTCGTGTCCTAACTGCTCCACTTCCCATCTCGCTCCCTAATTGTGGCCTGGGAGAGCAAGAGAGGATGTCACAAAGCCTTGAGACCCTGTACTTGCGTGGGAAACCTGGAGGAGGCTCCTGGATCCTGGCTTCCAATCAACTCAGCTCCTCGATTGCGGCCATTTGGGGTATCTCAGGGAGTGAGGGTGGTCATGCAGGGTGTGCAGCAGTAGGGTAGCCGGGGTGAGCTCCCCCAGGACCTGGATTCAGGGTGTGATGGAAAGGACACTGAGGAGCAAGATGCTGCTGAGAGAGAATGGGAGAGAGAGGAGAACTGGCAGAGACGCTCCTGGAAGCAGAGCAGAAGGGGTGATGGAGGCACAGCAGACCCTGGGTGGGGACTTGTGTGATAGGCAGACAGGCTGCCGTGTGGCATGGCAACCAGGGAGAGGGAGAGCAGAAGCTGACTGCTTGGGCTGGAAAGAGGGGGCGGGTAAGGCCCAGTTAGGCCCCTCGTGCAGGTGATACACAGCTGGCCTTGGACACTGCGCGGCTGTTGTGGGGAGTGGGAGCTGAATCTGCTGTTCTATCAGGAGGTCCAAGGGTGAAGGAAGGAGAGGGGAGACGTGGGCAGAGTCAGAGGAGTTAGAGGATGGGCGGGAAGAGCTGGCCCTGACAGCATGTACAGGGTAGGAAGCTAAGAAGGGACTAACAGGAATGGACCCAAGGCAGGCCTTCAGCACAAGCAGAGACCCCCATCCCAGAAAGCCCTGGATGCCCGCTGGGCTGATCTGCCAGACCAGTGGGGTCTCCAGCTGGCTTTGCTGAAAAGAATCTCATGAAGACCTTTTTGGAAAAAAATAAACCAAGAATTCTTTTGAAAGGCAGTGTTATGGTGTGAGAGAGAGCCAGAGACAGGGATCTTTTGTCTGCTCTTTCGCACCCCAGATGGCCTCAACAGCTGGAGCGGAACTGGTCTGGAGTCAGGAGCCAGAAGCTTCTTCCAGATCTCCCACATGTGTGCACCAGCAAGGACTTGAGTCATGTTCTGCTGCTTTTCCAGGTTCATTAGCAGGGAGCTGGATTGGAAAGTGGAGCTGCCTGCACTCAAACCAGCATCCATGGGAACCCACAAGGCCACAGCACCGGCCCCAGGACTGGTTCTAAGGCACAAATCCCTCCAGAATCACTGCCCAGAGAGTTATACTCCATAGGTGGGCCACTCCGGAGTCTACATACACTCTTGTCAGCCCCCTGTGTGACCAGTAAAGTGTCACCAGACCATGCAGGTTTTAGTTTGGGGTTGGTTTTGAAGCAAATGATAAGATCAGCACTGTGTTTACAGAAGGTGTGAAATGTGAAGGGAAGGGGGCTGGAAATGGAACAAAACAATGTTACGGTTGTATAGGGATTGACCATTAGGGCATGACTTACCATAGGAAAGGGAGAGCGAGAGCTGTGAAAATTCCCGTGTAGAGACCCTACAGGATTCCAGAGGTGAATGAGTGGATGTTTGTGGACTTTCAACAAGGCAGCGCTTAGTAATCTCCGGCCTTTGTGAAGCGTGTTTTGAGCTGGCATCCCTAGACGTGGCGCCAGCGCCCCCTGGAGGCCAAGTGTGTGCTGCAGACAGGTGTCAGCATGGAAAGTTCTGGGGCTTAAAATAGACCTCCAGGCACATCCTCTTGTTTGCATGAGGCCTAGGAGCCATAAGGAGGAGAAACTGAATCTGATTCACAACTGACACACAGACAGGAGCTGAACTGCCTGACAGTGTGAATTTACCAAAGTCACTGAGGTAAAAAGGTGTCCCTGAAAGCAGATCACCTCAGGTAGACGAGGCTGGGAATGGATGAACCTGCATGACAAAAGGTCACTAAGGAAAAGGTGGCTCAGAAACACACCTTCACCAACCCAGGTCCACCATTCTCCGGGAAGAGGGACAGGGGAATGACAGAGCCAAGTTATTAAGGCACAGCCACTTGGGAAATTCCTCCAAACAGGTGTTCCTCTAGACACAAGTGGGTCGTTTGGCCTCCCCAGAGGAGAGAGCCAAAGTGGGCACTGCAGGAAGTGTGGGGAGACCACAGGAAGTGGACAGCAAGAGGGGAACTGACAGCAAACAGAGGTGCAGAAGGCACCTGCTCCCTGCAGGGGGCACGCCCAACAAGCCAGAAGGGATCCTGCAGAGGAGGGACCGAGGAACGCTCTGAAACTCCAGCTAATCGAGCAGGTGGAGGCTCAGCAGACCAGGTTTGGGGTTGTTACTGTAAACATGAAAATAGTAAAGTTTTGAAAGGTAGGGAAGCCATAAAATATGTAGCTTGTCTTAAAATCAGTGAGCACCATACTTGCTGGATGCTATAAAATCATTAGAAAGACAGACTGAGAAAACGCCATTGCCTGTTACAGATGAAGGTCACGAAAGGGTTTGAGTGAACTTGCATCCTTCACATCAACATAGAGCAAAAGGAGAGAGAGGGGGAAAGATTTCACAGATGCAGAAACAGTCAAGAAGTCACTGGAAGCTCAGAGGGAAGGTTTCACGGAGTGCTGCTCTTGCCCCAGCACTCCCAGGCTTTGCAGTGTGGCTCAGGGTCATGTCCGTTCCACTTGGAGCTCTGGTGCTTTCCACTGATCCCTTTCCCACGCTCCTTCTTATGATGCATCTTAAGCATGTGAAGGCACTTCCTAGTGAAAAGGTCTAGGTAATAACAATCCCACATCTCATTCCTTTACTGTCCCCTACCCCCAGTCCAGCCCAAAGTGAACGTCTCCCCCTCCAAGAAGGGGTCCTCGCAGCACCAACACCTGCTCGTCTGCCACGTGACAGATTTCTACCCAGGAGACCTTCAAGTCCGGTGGTTCCTGAACGGACAGGAGGAAACCGACGGGGTCGTGTCCACCAACCTGATCCGGAATGGGGACTGGACCTTCCAGATCCTGGTGATGCTGGAGATGAACCCTCGTGCGGGGGACGTGTACACCTGCCACGTGGAGCACCCCAGCCTGGACAGCCCCATCATGGTGGACTGGAGTGAGTGACTTTCAATGGCATTCTGAAGAGCAGGTGCTCGTGGCATATGGGGGTATGCACTAAGGTATACCCAGATCTGTAGCTTCCCTGTACAAGTTCTGAGGCCAATCCTGAGCCCAGGGCAATGGAGACTCACCTGTCCCCAGTGTGGGGGGAATCCTGAGGATTTGGTTGTTCCCCTTTTGTCAGAAAATCCCAGAAAATTTTCCTGGATTGCCCTCATATGTAGCAACTGTTCTCTTCCTTCAGCTTTTTTCTTTTTTATGTATAATTTTTTTTTTTTTGCAGAGACAAAGAGATCTCCCAGCTACTGGTTCACTCTCCAATTGGCCATGAATAGCCATACCTAGGAGCCAGGAGTTTCTTCCAGGTCTCCCACACAGGGCATTGGGTCATCTTCCACTGCCTTCCCAGGCACGTTAGCAGGAAGCTGGATTGGAAGTGGAGCCAGAACATGAACCGCACCCACATAGTGCTGAGAATTAGCTTGCCACACTGGACCCAGTTCCTTCAGTTTTTAGCCTATTTGGCATTGCTTTGAAAGGCAGCTGGCAGAATTGGCATTTGTCCCCTTTTTGCTAAGCCTAAGATCCAGAACTGGTAATCCTCTTTGTTTTTCTCTAACAGGTCTTTCCTGTTTTTGTTTGTTTTAATTAGTATTGGGAAGAAAGAGAGATCAAAACAGAGATCTCCTACCCACTGGTTCACTCCTCCCAAATGTCTGAAAATGCCCGCTGACTTTGGTTGAACTGAGCCAGGAACTATTCATGTTCTCCTGTGTGGGTGGCAGGGACCCAAGTACTTGAACCATCACTGTCACCCTCAAGATGTGCCTTAGTGGGAAGCCACATTGGAAACAGACCCAGAACCCTATGATAGAATGTGGGTATCTCAAGTGGTGTCTTCACCTCTGCACCCCAACACCGTCCCTAGAGGTCCTTCCCCAAGATGTCCCTCTGGGAACTCGGGCAGGACCTGAGCAAGGCCACAGTGGGGAGGGGCAAGGCTCACCCTGGACTCCACTCTTGCAGAGGCACAGTCTGACTTGGCCCGGAGCAAGATGCTCACTGGAGTCGGGGGCTTGGTGCTGGGGCTCGTCTTCCTCGCAGTGGGTGTCTTCATGCACAGGAAGAGCAAGAAAGGTAAGCCAGCCCAAGAGGGGACCAAGGCTTGGCTGCCTCACCCATCTTCCATGTTAACCAATGCAGAGTTCTGGTGGCCATGGCCAATGGTGGAGGAAGGGGAGGAGTCCCCAGGCCGTGTCCTTGGCACAATTGATCACACAGTCTGTACCACCCAGAGTCACTCAGGGGACTGTGCGATGACAGGCAGTGGGAGATACAGGGTCGGGTGGAGCAGTGATGTCCCTATAAAGTGGCTTCAATATCTTCCTTTCTCCTTTTCATTGCAGTTCAGCGAGGATCCCGGTAACCAGGTAACACTCCTCCTTGCTGCGGGGCCAAGCTGCGGAGGCTGCATCTGTAGATGCTGCTCTGTGCTGGGACCCTGGGCCCTGAACCTCACCTTCCAGCTGGGTCCTTTGGTGGCTCTGGGGAAAAACACTCCTTTACTCCAAGGAGGAATGAAGCCCACATTATTTATTTGAAAGACACAGTGACAAAGAGAGACAGAGAGAGAGAAAGAGAGAGAGAAAAATCTTCTTTCCTTAGGTTTACCCACCAAGTGGCTGCGACCACTGGGGCTGAGCCAAGCTGAAGCCTGAACTCCACGTGGGTGGCAGGGCCTTCTGCTGCCTTCACAGACGCACTATCAGGGAGGTGGGCTGGCAGCAGAGCACAGCAGCTGGCGCTCTAACCAGCACTCTAATAGCAATCCAGCATGGCAGTGTCTTAACCTGCAGCACCACAATGCCAGCACAGGAAGAACTTTTCTTTCTATCAAGTTAAGACTCAGTCTCTCACTGCAGGTTTTCTCTCCTGGGATTTAGGGGAGAAGTGTCAGCAGCCCAGGCTCACTTTGTCTTCCTCCCCACAGGGTTCCTGACCTGACCTGGAGGCTGCGCCCTGGACCCAGTTTTGTTCTGTTCTTTCATGGCCAAGGCCAAGGCCGCTACTGCTGCTGGGTGATGGGAGACTGCATGGACCCAGCTAACACAGCTCTGCCCTTTAATCCCATGCCATCTCTATCATGGGCCTTCCCACAAACTCCCCTCTTCTCAGCTCCAAAAAGAAACAAAACCCAATGTTACTGTCTTTTAAGAATCAGCACCGAGGCCAGTGTAATGGTTTAGTTGGGTAATTCTCCACCTATAAGAGCCAGCTGGTTGCTGGTTAGTCCTAGCTGCTCCACTTCCCATCCAGTCCCCTGCTTGTGGCCTGGGATAGCAGTGGAGGATAGCCCAAAGCCTTGGGATCCCGCACACACATGGGAAATGCAGAAGAAGCTCCTGGCTTCGGATCAGCTCAGCTTTGGCCATTGTGGCTATTTGGGGAGTGAACCATCAGATGGAAGATCTTTCTGTCTCTTTCTGTGAATCTGCCTTAACAATGAAAATAAATATCTGCTACCACTTTTGTTTGAGGATCTGGGGAGCTGGTGGGGTGAAGGAGGAAGTTCACTGTCACACTCAGGAGGGAGACAGCCAGGAGCACTTGGGTTTCTTGTGAGATGAATGAGTGCACACAGACCTCCTCTGAACTCAGTATTTCCCACGGGGCTGTTCCTCTGTTCTGAGCTGTTTAATGGCAAGCAGATTGAATCTGAGCCGTAATTCCCCTCTTCACATAGCACTGACTCAGTGTATGACGTAACAGCAGCATGTCTTCCCATCACCGTGGAAAAATTAAAATAGAATCAGAATTGCCAGAGTCCAGCTCCAGCTGAGTTCGGAACTTGAGAAGGGTGTGTGGAGTAGGCATAGAGAGAAAAGAAATGGACCACTACAATTTCATGATCATAATGGACAATGCAAGAAAGCTGTCCCCTTTATTTATACAGAAGCAGTCACAAGCTCTGGCACAGACTTTTTACATCATGGTCAAGTGGGTGTTTCCAAGGATAATTCTGCTGTTTGTTTCACCTTAAAGCAGGATGTTATCCATCCTGACCCTGTGGTCAGGAAGTTCTCAATAGACTGTGCATATCAATCAATAATACATTCCTACTACAATCCTCATTCTACAACTTAATCTTGAATCAGTTAAGGGAGGAAATGTATCACAGAAGGAGGGACCTAAAGATCAAGGATGGTCAATGTGGGCAGCAGAGACAGAGACAGCATGAATTGTAAAAGGCCCTTTTGCAAGGTGTTATCAGCAACATCAACTTCCAAGCTCACATTGATAGTAAAGACCAACTCCGCAGAAACAAACAATGCCTGAATAGATTACAGAATTCTCAGCGGGGTGGTCCAGTGTCCATGCAAAGGGAGGTGGAACTGCCTTCAGGTGGTTGCAGAGACATCCACAGGGCCCTGCCATGCAGCAGGAAATTCCTTGCAGCCCTGCCTGCAATGGAACAGTTCTCTTCACACCTTCATGTCCTCCACACCCACTGCACAGACCCCAGCACAGAATTAAAATAAACTTGGAGCATTTTCTTTGCATCCATCACACATTCGCATTGACCCATAGGACTCCACCTGTTGAATTCTGATAGATAACAGGTGGGGCCCTGCACAGTGACTCAATTGGCTGATCCCCCCTCCCTTGCCTGTTAAGCGCAGAGATCCCATTTGGGTGTCAGCTCACGTCCTGGCTGTTACGCTGCTCATCCAGTTCCTCCTTGTCACCTGAGAAAGCAGTAGAGGATGGCCCAAAGCCTTGGGACCCTGCTCCTATGTGGGGTGCCGGAAAAAACTCCTGACTCCCGGCTGCAGATCAGCGCAGCACCAGCCACTGATTGTGGCCACTTGGGGAATAAACCAGCAGACGGAAGATCTTTCTGTAAATCTGCCTTTCCAATAAATAAATAAATATTTCATACA